>NC_047117.1:80812844-81112844 GCF_902500255.1 Thalassophryne amazonica | reverse complement strand
TATTACAGTGTATTATAAGTACAGCATTACAGATTTTATTTGAATAGATTTAACTATGTCCTCACGGTGATGTAACACTACTGCAAAATACTTTGACAGAAAAGTGTTTGATGTGTTGCGTTTCACAGTGTATCAGCTTTAAAGTGTATGTATGTATGTGTATGTGTGTGGTGGAGTGTATTTCCACATTTACTACCACATCCAGTCCTGTTTGTTATTCTGCAAAAAACATAATTCACTGAATGCTGGATCATAATACTGAAGTTCAACTGAAAAGAAAACAGACTTTTTATTCGTTAAAACACACAATAGTGAATGTGCTGGTATCTGTGACTGACATCAGAGGCACCAGAAGTGATGATACACTCTTAGAGCAGCATCCCTGTCACTCTTTGCTTGTGAATGATAAACTCTCCATTTTAGATACTTGTGTCACCGGCAATTTGATTCCATATGTACCCTACTTTTTTTTTTTTTTTTGCCTTTTTGAAGCTGTGTCTCACAAATGTTTGCGTTTGGCACCTTTGTGGTCTGTTGGGGGAGGCCTTTTGCTATCATTTGCTGATTTTACTTGTCAAATGCTGTTTAAAGAAACAACAACAAAACAACCACGTTGTGATCCATTCCCCAGGGGTGGAATGGATCACAAGACTCAGAAAAAAAAGGGGGAGACAAATACAACTTTGCTTTCCAAATGGTGCACCACTCAGCAAAACTCGAGAAAAGTCACTTTTTTCCTAGAACTCAGTGGACTCCCACCCACCTTGACTCTATGCCCAAGCTTGGCTCAGGACAGCATAGGGAGAACATTAAATATACACCCAGTGCTCAGTTCCTAATATTTCAAAGTGATTATTTCCATGCTTCGACCCCGACAGTTGAGCCTGCCTTCAGCCTAGCACAAGGTGGTGGAGACTGTCTGCGTTTAATACGCTCCATTCACGGGAATCCACATCTGTTTTGATTTCACTCCAACTCTACATCAACATTTACGCAATAATTATTTTAACAAGAACACAGTGACAAAAATTTGTATTTCACATGAATATATAAACTTTGCAATTATTCTACAGTTCATGTGCTTGCCAAACAATCAGAGTTGGTCCGTACAGATCACAACTCAACTGCAGTCTGTTACCCCATTATGACTGTATTTTCCAGATTACAAACTGCACTGGAGCATTAAGCCAGTCTCCCACTGCATATTTTTTACACAAATGGCTATGTTTGTGTTGCAAAAACCACAATCAGGGACTAAAATGGGATGTAATAGGTGGTAAAAGCAGTTTTGTAACTCATCTCAAGTTATCAGGAAAGTTATAAAAATGTAACAAAAGAAAAAAAAAAGGAACCTGTCATGGGGACACATCGCAATCCAAAACAGTGATTACTCAGAGGCAATCTGTGCAGATATGGGCTACTATTTATCAAAAGTCAAGGCATGTGAGCAATATAAGCCAGGATCGAAAATGGTGGAGTCAAGAGGACGGACTGTGGCCAGAAAGCACATGTAGTGTCTTATGTAGCAGCAGTGCATTCAAACACTTGACCCCTTATCTCTGAAAATAATATACATACAAAATTCCATGAAAAAATGTCAGACTCTTTGATAGAAGACATACACACATACATATACACACACACACAAGTTGCATGGATCGACTATAAGTCACAGATATTTTTGAAACGTGTTGCTCCTGCTTCATGCAACAAGAACCAAAATGATCAGTGTATTATTCAAGACAAACAATGCATTCTCAAAGAGAAGCTAATGGGCTAATTAATGTAACTGTGGGAGGCATACAGAACTCAGCATGAACTGCTTCTTGACACCAGGGGAGTAAACGTGCAAAGTTTTATCAGTCAAGTTTACCATTATGTAGTGATGCATTAAGCTCGACACCTAGTAGTCACTGATCACTGCACACTGTATGCAGTATCAGCAGTGACTGGGTAAAAGTCACCCCTAGTACTTGAGACCTTCCCCAACATAGCAGTTGGACACAACAGTGTATGAGAGGCCAGAGGGAGGGGTAAAATGCAATGGGGAGGTGATGGTCTCGTGGTTAAATGGTAAGCTTGAGACCAGACGATCCTCGGGTCAAACCCCCGTCAGGCCAGAAAATCACTAAGGCCCCTTGGGCAAGGTTAATCCCCAGGTTTCTCCCAGTGTGTAGTGGGCACCTTGCATGGCAGCAGCTTGAAATCGTGTGTGTGAGAGAGAATGTGAGGTATCAGTATAAAACTTTTTGAGCTTCTGATTCAGATGGATAAGCATTATATAAATGCAGCTCATTGACCAATACCGGAGTCGCCAACCAAACGGTCCCCCCTAAAAATTGGTCCACCATGCCTTCACTGCACATGCGTCTGAGACCGACTCTGAGTCTGACTCACTACACCCAAAAGGATCAAAGGGAAAAATGTGAAAGTAAAACCTCTTAAATCATTCTAAAGTCACTTTTAAGAAGGCCGTTTTTAGCAGAAATGAGTCGATAATCGGTGAATCGCTACTGACGCTCTGAAATGACGTAGGTGCAGCAGCACATCAGAGTCAGGCGTGCTGCTGTGGCGTTTCCCCCATCTTTTATTATGAAATAATGCTGAATTTATGTAGAAATGATTGCTGCACAAAAGCTTCAGATATCTGTCGCTTAGATAGATGATGACTGGAATGCAGTTTTAAGCAGAAACAAGGTGATAATCAGTGAATCTCTGGTGATGCTCAGAAATGCCGCTGCTGAGCTCCCAAATGACACATGCACAGTGAAGGCAGGGTGGACCGATGTTTGGGGGGGCCATTCGGTCGGTGACACTGAGAACTAATGAAAAGCCACCTTCAACTTCCTGGTACTCTGCACATGAGCAAGGTGTGAGCCATCTTATGGTATTCAACCAAGTGGTAGGCTTCAACAGTCTCAGATTAAGGCCACCCAGAAGAAGAAAAAAATTGCAGTTCCTTGACTGGCCCCTTGATGTCAACTCCAAAAGACAGCAGAGTCTCATTCAAGTACATGTTAAAATAACAAAATTTAGAACAGAAATAAACATTTTACAGCCTGGTACAAAAAACGGTTTAGATATCTGTAAGTAGTTTCCCCCCTTTCTGACAACTGAAGGGGGGGGGGGGGGGTCAATTTTTTTTCTAACATCTTAGTTTGAGTGACAGGGGCTGAGCCAAGCACCTCCCGACTCTCACAGCATCTTAAGCTCAGAAGCCACTTTGATGCAGCCACTACCTGTGGTGGAGGGCTGTGTTTGTGGTTTTGGGCATTTTATGACACATACCTGGAATAATACGAGTTGTTGTGTGGTGAAATATCCGAACGGATCATCTAAGATGTCCCTGTTGCAAACATTTGTGGAATGAAATTCTCGTCTTATTTAATGTTGCGTGCTAATGGCATTAGGACTTTTAGCAGCTGGCGGTAACTTCATCTGTTAGGTACATGCATGATTAGTGAGAAAATAAGCAGCTCATAACTTTTGATGCCCATACCAAAGCAAACTATTATGAAAACCACTGCACAGTCCCAACAAACATGATAACACCCGAAATGACTTTAGCCTGTTAACTTAGATGGTACAGACCTCTTTGTCACACAGCTGAGTTATCCACGCACCACCTCTTTATCCATTTATGGGTTCGTTGTGACATAGGCAGACTTATTGCTGCCACCTCTGCCAACCCAGTGACACCCACATATGGGCTTCATATCATCTGTTCCTGGTCTCTATCATAAACCTGTGGGTGACTTTACGCAGGCTTTGTATTGCTGATGTATTCAACATCAGCACTACGGATGCAGAAAGTAAAAGATGCATCTGCAGTCAGTCACTTTCACCAAGCAGTAAGCTAGTTACTCAGTCTTATGTATACTGCATGAATTCAGTAATTCAAAATATGAAAAAAAACCCACCACAAAGACATTATCAAAGTTCTGAGTCCAACTTGCATTTTAGTGTTCGCCAAATCTCACTGATATCCATCAGTTTCCCTGCATCATCACAGATCTGTCCTGTGCACTCACCCAAAGTCTACTTTCATAGTAGAAAGCATCCAGCAGTTTGACGATATTATGATGGTCACAGGAAGCCAGGATGTCAATTTCCACCATGTAGTCCTCCAGCTCCTCTTCCGTCTTTGTCTCAATAACTTTGGCTGCAGCTAGAACGCCCGTCTGTTTGTTCTGAGCCTGTAAGGTGGCATATATGGAAATGTTATGAAAACGTGTCTATTATTCACTTCACCCTTTTATAGATTGCTTGTCTGGTGCTCTGACTTCACTCAGACAGTTTAGGTTGACTTCTCATTTTACCACTCTAGATAAACACATGATAAACTAGTCTTAGTTTGTCTTGGATTTGAAGTTGAAACACCCCACAAACAATAATGAAGAGGGTTCAAACACTTTCTGTTTTGCTGTAGTCTCAGTGAGTAAGAAAAATAGCAGACATGTTCCTCTTAACTGGAAAATTCTCCTGCTTATTTTGGCTTTTCTGCATACAGGATGTACTCAAATAAGTCACCACTGCGATTTGGGATGCAGCTACTTCCTGGTGGTGACCAGACCATCCACAGTCTCTTGATCTCTGCTCTCTTCCACAGCATGTCTTTTTCCTGGTTCTCTCCCTCAGCCCCAACCAGTCCCAGCAGAAGACTGCCCCTCCCTGAGCCTGGTTCTGCTGGAGGTTTCTTCCTGTTAAAAGGGAGTTTTTCCTTCCCACTGTCGCCAACTGCTTGCTCACAGGGGGTCGTTTTGACCGTTGGGGTTTTTCCGTAATTATTGTATGGCCTTGCCTTACAATATAAAGCGCCTTGGGGCAGCTGTTTGTTGTGATTTGGCGCTATATAAATAAAGTTGATTTAATTTGAACATCAGTGCAACAGTGCATTTGATTACACCTGGCTGGCTGAGGCCCAAAGCAATGAAAATCATGCAATCATGACCTGCTGCCATGAAATGATGATAAATGTGTGTTATGATGTTTTTCCCCTCTTTCTTAAACAGTGAGCCTTGCTGGTTAGTCTGCAAAGCTGACTGCTGGGACACTTGACAACCTGTCACCAGGTCATTGTGACAGAAGATTAGACTTCAAGTATAATACAATACACCCCCAGAGCAAAATCACACACTGCCCAAGTCCAACAGTTTGAAAGTGTCAAAAATAACTTTTGGCTGCACAGTACAGAACATTTAGCTGGACTTAGTAGTCACAGCTTTCCTGGTGTTGGACTTGAAATCCCTGAAATACCTGAGTATTAACATTTACTGTCACTTACTCAAATTAAAATTTTTGCCTCTGGCTTTGCATTTGAATTAAACCAAATAACTGCACTCTTTACGTGACGCTGGAAGGAGATGACATTCACCTAGTTGTTCAGATATGGGTTGGGTCTACGGGTTGGCACTGAGACACGTCATTTCCGGCGAAGTGGCGAATCCGAAGGCGAGAATTCGTACTTTTACAACTGGCCGCCCACTGAAAACAAGTTCGGGCTGTATTGATCGTCTATTGAAATCTGCTGGTTTTGTTTTGTCTCTAACTTGCTTCTAACAGCTAGCTGAAGGCTATCACTGCCTGGAACGATGAGATTTATACACCAAGCTGAGCTGAAATGAACCATTATACATTAAATTGACTTTATTGATGAGGCTGACCCCTGTTAAAAGTGACCAAATTACATGTATCTGTATTGCGTTCGGTGATGTTTTCATTGGTCAAAACCAGTCACCAGAGGGTGCTCACGTAAAGTCCGCGGCAACCCATATCATGTAACCACACGTTGGGAGACATGAAGCAAGAAATGTCTGCCTCAGCCATTATTTTAAACCATTATTATCACAAAATAATGGTTTATTTCTATGGTTCTGTAAATTTACTGTACAGAAATGTCTGCCTCTCACTCATCCCAGTCTATACCCTGCTCGATCATCTCCCTCAGGTTGCTTTTCTCGTGGCTAAATTTATACAAAATCCTTTCCACAGGGTTGTGTGGAATGAGAACCACGTTATTGGAGTTTGCGAAAGTAAGCTCTGTGACACAACCGGAAAATTAAAGGTTTTGTTAACTGATTTTCTGTGCGATAAGCACTGAAAATTCTTGTTGGGTCTGCAAAGTTTCTCAAAGTACAGTAATTCTGTAAAAACTACTGCCATGGTCATCTTTGCTATATCAGGCTCTGATCTAAAGTGTGGCATCTTTTAACATGTATGCCCATAACATAAAATTAAGGCAGATAGGCTTATCAAGTTGCACTGGGAGCAACTTGGGGATTAAGGACCTTGCCCAAGGACCCTTAGTGATTTTCTGGCCTAATGAGGTTTGAACAGTGGATCTGCTGGTCTCAAGCCCACCGCTTAACTACTAGACCATCACCTCCCCAATGCAGGAAGCAGGTTAGAGTCTATGATTCCCCCCAGATGGGACGCCAGTCCATCACATTATTACTTCTCCAGCTAAGACCAGCATCCATTTTCCAAGTAGATAGACTGGCCCAGTGCTGATGAAGTGTCTTGTCCTAGGATACAGATTGAAACGCACACACTGGGAATCCAACTCAGGTCCACATCCACCAGGTGATAGGTAGGTAGAAGAAAGTCCCATTTTAACCCTGAGGCCTGTTAGTACCCGTGCTTATCTCCAGATTCCACAGCATAGAGCAGATTAGAGACTATGGCCTCCTCTGCATCGGGCACCAGTCTGACACAGGTTATGCCCCCAGCCATGGTCAATACCCATTTACAGCTGAGGGGGCTGGGGTGATACAGATGAAGTATCTTGTCCAAGGACACAGACTGGTAGCATGAGCATGATTTGAACCTACATATTGCCAGGCCAGCTCCTTATCCACTGACCTACCTGCTCAACGGCAGGCAGGAAGCTCTACATAAAGAAAACAAAGGTGCTTTCTCAATTCAACTTGTGCATCAAAGATCACCATATTTTAATCTGTTTGTCCTCATTATATGCACTTTTAAGTTGGAGACATACAGAATAATAACATTTATTGTTATTGTGTAAATAAACTGAAGGAGTGTAGTCATCTATCTATCTATTCACTTACAATACATTTCAGGGTGTATATCCCTAAATACATCAGCTGTGTCAGGGGGTTGAGTTGTGTTTTTGACACAGTGGGTGGATCAAAGCTCTGGAGAAACAACATTTTAATGTGTTGGAAAAAATAAATCACAAACAACAGCAACCCTGATCCAGGCAGATCCAGACATTACGTACCTTGTAAACTTTTCCAAAGGCTCCATCTCCTAATTCTCCAATGATATCCCATAATTCCTCCGGATTTTCATCCCTGCGGACGTGCTCGTACTGTTTCTTCTTCTTCTCAGCTCCCAATTTAAAGATTTTAAGTAAATTAAAAAATGACATCCTGAACCTGGGTCATTCAGTCACAAAACTGACAAAGTTTAAAACGTGGCAGTAACGTGTTCCTGATCATAAGTATGTGTTCGAAACGAAACGTGTCTAAAAAACAGGCTAAAAATAAGATTTAAAAAGGGCTAAAAATACAAACCTATCCGCCTTTGACAACGGTCAGTCCAGTACAAAAAACAACTCTTTTCGCACATTTTAAACTGAAATAAAAACTAAAAACTCGACGTTTGGTCGCATTAAAAACCCCGCCCATGTAAAGCTTTATTTTTTTTAATTTTTTTATGTAAAGTAGTCGGAGAGGTTCAACGACGTTCCAACTCTTGACTCACTGGCCCGACAAAACTGCGCCTTTTCCCCCATCAACCAAAACCAAAGAAAGACAACTACCGCGTCCTTTCAAAGTGTCGTATCCCATTAAGAGATGTATTGGTTTCCTTCGGGCTAAAACCGGATAAATATAGCGGTAATTTAACCATTCTTCAAACGGAAAAAAAACCGGTTTTGTAATCTAGCGGATTTGGTGTCAATGCATGCGCGCGCTCCTGGATGCGCGCGACTGCACTTCTTTCTCTCCTTGCTCCTCGTGCTCCTCATAGTTAGCGGATGCGTTTTTTGTGTGTGTTCTGCTGCCCTCCTTTATGCTGGCCATCACACGCAGTTCATGGTTTAACATTGTGCCTGAAGCAGCAAGGCAAATCACGCCACTTTACTGTTTATACTGTCACGGATAATTTGCTTTGTTCGCCACATTTCGTACCACTCTTTGTTTTCGTGAAACTACATGTCCCACAAACCATTGCGAAGCACGACGTCTTCGCGCAAATTTGAAGCTGGGGTGTATTTATTTTACTTATGCTATTTTCTTATAGCGATAACATATTTTACATATTTTGATTGTTTTGTTTTATTTTTCATTTTATTTTTAAATCTTTGGTCATGTATTGCCCTAGTTCATGTTCATTTTATTTAGTATTGCTAATGGTAAAAAAATGTTATTCAGTGCATTTATCTTACCGTAGACAGCGTCAATAACGTTTATATTTATATGTACATATATTTATTTTTGTTATGTGTAGCTCACAAATAGGCAGTCCTTAACGTGCATCCTCATCCAATCACGTTTAAGGCTGGTGTGTAGGAACGCCTACTGCGGTTGGGGAACGCCCATTAAAGTACATGGCTAGTTTAGCTCACAGAGCTAGCGTATTTTTTATTGATTTATTTATTTTTGAAAGAACAATAGTTTGGACTTCGTGATGAAATGCAGGCAGCTACAGTTAATGCAGCGGATGAACCCCCCTCCATGTTGTGGGGATTGGACCCGGTTTTCAAGGCGTTTGCCAGACTCTACATCAGAGATATTTTGGAAATGAAAGCGTCAACTCAGGTGCCAGGTATGAATATACTACGTTGCAGGAGGTTTTACTTTTTCGTACCGTACGCAAACTGCTATTAGTACGGCACCTATTGTTATTTAAACTACCCAATGTCCAGAGGTGCTGCTTCACAACACGCAAGGCGGGCAACTACTTGAGGCCCCAGGCCATCAGGGGGCCCCATAAGGCTTCTGGACAATAGTATGTGTCTGCAAAGCCGGAGGCTAGAGGTGGGCGATACCGGGAATTTTGGTATTGATCCGATACCAAGTAAATACAGGCCCAGTATCGGCAATATCGATACCGATACTTTTTCATATTTAAGCATCATAGATCCAAAGGATCCAAAAGACCTGGGATAAAATTTTGCCAAACATTGTACGTGACAACAAAATACTTTATTATCACAATCAACATTTTTGTTTAAAAAAATATTACTCAACACAACTTAAAATAAAATCACCTGAGGTAAAGGGCTGATAAACCACAATGTGTGTTGTGTGACACAGCGCAGCGCTGCTCTTACAGACAGAGAGTAGACTTTGATGAATGTGTGTGCGCAGCAGTCAGTGCGTGTGGGAGAGAAAAAAGCTTGAGTATCGGTCATTTTACACGAGGATCGTTCAGTATCAATACCAGCATTGTATCAATATTAGGATCGATCCGCCCACCTCTACCGGAGGGTGTTCGTTCACGAGTGCACTTTCAGGCCACATGCTTCTACTGATGTCGATATAGAGCATTTCTTTAGAGACTGCGCCACCTACCTGTGATTCAAGAACGTGACTTGCTATTTTCAAATTTTATTTCACTCCAAATATACTTACAATTTAGCTAAATCAGTTAGTACGTCTCTAGAGCCTATAAGGCTGCATTTTCAGGAGACATAGTATTGCACAAAAAGTAGTACTTCAGGTCCTACCTATAATTGTAAAGGTTAAATGTGGCCAAAAATCTTTAAAAAGTTAAGCTTTTAAAGGTTTATTCCACCCAAAAATATTACTTATTAATAAAAAAACTTTGTTTCTGGCATTGGGACAAAATGTGTAGCAATATAATGTTATCAGGTAATTTAAGTAAATCAGTTAGTACTTCTCTAGAGCCTATAAGGCTGCACTTTGAGAAGCACATAGTATTGCACAAAACGTAGTACTTCAGGTCCTACCTATAATTGTAAAGGTTAAATGTGCCCAAAAATCTTTAAAAAGTTAATCTTTAAAAGGTTTATTCCACCAAAAAAATTGACTTATTAATAAAAAAAAAAACTTTCATGCATTGGGACAAAATGTGTTTCAATATAATGATATAATCAGGTAAATTAATAATGTAATCATACAAGTATGGTGTGGTCACTGTGTTCTCTCGATCTACAACAGGACAGTTTGAAAGTTTTGAACAAGGTGATAAAGACAATGCTGGAGGCAGATATTTAGATTTATTTTTACATTATTAAACCAAAATAAAAGCTTAAAACACACACACACACACAGATCCAAAATGCTGGAAGAGCATCAAGTTATGTGGACATCACTGAAGTATCTCGTCAGACTCATCTCAGAGTCTCCTGAGAGACAGACACAGACAGACATTAGCATGTCTATAAATAGGCTAAGTATTAATATATCCAAATCTAAACTCTCCATCTTTCACTTTCATGGGCCTAATAATTTATTGTAACAGTTCATGCCAATATACCCCCTTTTTAAGTGAGCCCCACCTACCACCAGAATTGTCTTCCTTATTTCTTTAATTCTGTGTCCAGACATCTGCCACATTCATCCACTTCACTGGAAACAATTGACAGACAAGAAAATCTCAGCTGGTTTGAGAAAAATACTGGTAAAACTTAAGAGTTGACTCAGTAACACTGTTACTTCCAGGTAATAACAACTTCTATTAGTAAACATTTTAAAAGATTATTGTGCATTGTTTAATCTAAAAAAACACAAACTTTACCCTTACCTTTGATGGTAAAGTGGACCACGGAAGTACATATTCTCTGCTTCCTGGGAGGAAGAAGCGTGCGGCCTGAGAGTGCAACCGTAAACGTGCAGCCATTAGGTGGCACTGTCTATAAACAATGTTCTGAATCGACATCATTAGAAGAAGCATGCGGCCTGAAAGTGCAGCCGTAAACGTGCAGCCTTCGGCTCTGCAGAGACACCCTTCTCATTCCAGAGGGCATGATCGGAATTATGTGATCATGTCTGCACATACATATCAGCATTTCATGCAAGTGTCGTCCCCCCCCGCACATCACATGTGTTGCAGGGGGCGCAAAACACACATGCCATATCTGTTGCGGGGGGGAGCGACACCCACTCGCGCACCGCATGTGTTGAGGGGAGCTGACGCTCTGGCACGACACGTGTGTTGCTTGGCAATGCCACACTTGTGGGGCACTTAGACAGTTTTTTACAGCCAGCTTGAAAGTGGTCACCTGCTCTCTATTTTCATGGTGGCTGCACTGATGGCACCACATTTTCGAAGTGTTCCGCAGTGGTATTGGATGTTCATGTGTGGCACCTGGAATTTGCCCGACACCTGCCGAGAGAGGGATTGAATGGGCACTTGCAGGGCACTCTCTGTCTTTCGGCTGCTGGTGTGTGCGAATGGTTGTGGTGACAGGTGTATGAGGCATTAGGGGCGGCTCTGATTTTTCACAAATAGCATACGATTCCTCTTTCGTGTGCCATTCGGCCTCATTTGTGCTATGTGTGAAGGGGCCCTTAACGATTCTCGAAAAGAACCGGTTTTCGATACCCAGCCCTAGTCCTGACTCATTAGTTTTGAACTTTTGAGCCTTGAAACTAGGAAGGATGATTAATTTCAGCAGAAAATCTCAACCTGTCTTGAGTAAAATAACTGATGATAACAATCATTTGATCCTTTGAGGTTACATATCTTTTGGTAAATGTACTTAACTATGCTGTTGGGTTTTCTTCATGTGTAACTTACAGATATTTACTTTTACAACTCTCATCCAATCTTCAACGTCGATGTTCTGGGGACAGTCGTTTACAAGAGAGAAAAAGAAGACTTCTTCTCTTACGGAGGTAAAATGAAGTCCAGTGCTTTTCTAAACTCACATTTTTCTAATAATGATATAGAAGGTGTCACATAGTTACAATTACTACTAATGGCAATAAGTGTGAAGATTTAGGCCATCACCCAAACACATGTTTCCCCTCATGATTTTGCTTATTGAGATGGTTGGTACCGAAAGCAGTATTTAGCATAATATATACTAGTGCTCTTGGTGGAACCTGCATTACTAGGTAATGTCCACCAGGTGAATATATTGCTCCATTTCAAGAACCTTGAGTATAGGCTGCTTTGGGATAGCTTCAGGGATGACCAAATGATGATCAACCTGCTGCTTATATTAGTAGATTTAAAAGGACACTTCCTTTATACAACCTTAGTTATATTTCAGAAACTATTAAAGAAATACATGGGAGCAGGGATGATGGCCAAGTGGTTAATGCGCTTGGTTTCAGTGCAGAAGATTCCGGGTTAAAATCCCACCCCTGCCACATTTCTCCATGTAATGTGGAGTTGCGTCAGGAAGGGCATCCAGCGTAAAACCTGTGCCAATTCAACATGCAGATCCACCTTGGATTTGCTGTGGTGACCCTGAGTGCAAATAAGGGAGCACCCGAAAGAACTTTTTATTAAAGAAATACATGGGTGGCATAAGGGCACTTGCAGTGGAGCTCCAAATGAACTCAAACCACTTTTTTTTTGCTGAAACTTAAAAATGGAATAGTTATGAACATGTTATTTTTTGATTATTTAAAAATGTATTACTAGTGAAATTGTTAAAATTTGATATAGGGACTATTTACTGTGTGGTATGCAACATCTTTGGCAAAAAAGTGACTGGAGCAAACTGCTAAGATTGGTACATGGTTCATTATAATCCAGTATATTTAGTAAAAAAAAAAAATACACAGAGCTAACAGTATTTCAAACATTGTCCCAGTAATATGCATAATATTACAAACTGGTTTTATACAGTTATTACATGTATGCTATCTTGCTATCATGCATGCTTGATATCATGCTATCTTGTACATTTGCTGGATGTGTGCAGTTGCCACGGTAACTGTCATTGGTTTCTTCCAGAAACAAAGTTTTCCAAAAAGGATTTCTCACAAAATAAATAATTGTAAATTATGAGTAGAGCCATCAGAAGCTTGATTGCTAGCAATTCTTAAATATGAATAGGAATGTAAGTGAATGAAGTGGTCCTTTTAATATTGTTGTGGAGTTTAAATATTATTTTATATGAATGAGTTAATTAGGGTGACAACCCCTATTTGTATTCATGAGTTAGTATTTTACATTTTTATCTGTATTTTTTCACCTTTGGAGCTGCAACAATTGTTCAGTTAATCGCAAACTATTTTGGTAGTCACTCCTTTGGAATCTTGTTAAATTTCCCAATTCTCTGATTTCATCTTCTTAAAAGTGAATATTTTCTGGTATCTTGACTCCTCTCTGACACTAAATTGAAGATTTTTGGGTTATGTACAAAACAAAATGTTTGAGGACATCATCTTGTCCTTTGAGAAACACTAATTGATCTTTTTCACCATTTTCTGGCATTTTATGAACCAGACAACTAATTGATTAATCCCCCCAAAAAATCAATAGATTAATTAACAATAAAATAGTTGTTAGTTGCAGCCTGATGAAATACAGGGTGACCCCCCCCCCCCCCAAAGAAAAACCACAACCCATAAAAATTGTAATAAATTCTACAAATATCCTGTGATCATTCCCCAAACTTCCAGTCGTCTTCCCCAACATGTCTTGGTCAATCAAGGAAAAGACATTTTGCCTGGAGGCCTATTTCACCAACAAATCAAACCATTTGGAGCATAATTTTGAGAGGACATGACTTTTATGCAACGTGACCAAGATAACTGAAACTTTGGGGAATCATCACCCTGTATTTTCCTGAAATATGAATGCTGTTTTAATTTTTGGCAGTTTATTTATTTATCAATTAAAAAAAACTCCAGCATATACTTTTATGACACAGTAGTGAATATAAGGTTGAAAGATATTGGCAGAATTTACAGTTATGATTTACCAGCAAATTAAGCATTGACTAATCCAAAAATAATCAATAGACCAAAGAAAAAAGGCATTAAATGAATCATTGAAAAAAATAATCATTAACTGCAGCCTTGTTTCACATATTAATCCAATGTTTTTGGAATTGGAGGGTTGTATCGGTATTGGTTAAAATTTGGTGATGATGAATAGATTAAAAATGTTTGTTTTGGGGAGACATTGTGTCAAACACAGACAGATTAACTGAGTGTTCTTGTGTTCCCAGTTGATGATGGTACTGGTGTTATAAACTGCCTCTGTTGGAAAAATGACCTGTACAAAGAAGAAGACTCTGGTAAATGCAAATGTAACTTATCTATAAGTCAGCATTCATATGGCACTAATACGGAACAGATTGATAGTGAAAATAATCACTCCTCTTTTGCAGGTCCATCAGGAGGAAAGCACGCTGCTGGAGCTGAAGGAAGCTTCAATCTACTCGCCGAGCTGAAGAAGCTGAGAGAAGCCCATAAGAACCGCTCCTGCCTGGAAATCGGAGAGCTGATCCGAGTCAGAGGAACGCTGAAGACGACAAGGCAACAGAGAGAGATTTCTGCTTCTGTTTACTGTGAGTACAGGCCACAGTAACAGTTTGATCCTGGAATATGTCAACCGGTCACAAGATTGAGACATGCTGATCTTACCAGCCAAGAGTTATCATAGTTTACGTGATGGCTGATACTACTTATGGATCCTCTTCTTATGACATCAAACACTCTTTGAAACATGCTAAACGTGTGACCTCTGTTCTCTGCCTGTTTGTGTCCTCAGATAAAGTGAATGATCCCATGATGGCGGTGCAGATAGCGTGGATGATGGAGGTTCCTCAGCTCTACAGAGAATATTATGACCTTCCAGTCCAGCTGGACGCCAGTGTCACAAGGTACGGCTCTCCCGTAAGGGGGTGTGATAGTAGATTACAACACTGATGACAGAGTTTTACCTAACTGAAAGTGGAGAATTGTCTGAATTAACATTTTATTAGCAATGATGGTAAAAACCAGTCAACAGAATCCAAGATACTTTTACCCAAGTGATATTCTAATGGGTGTCTTTGGCTCCTACCTTCCACCCGACGCAAAGTGGCACACGATGCAAAGCAAGTGTTATTCCGAGTTTTCACCTGACACATTTGCTATTTCACACCAAGTCTCCAAACCCAAAATATTTGCGCCCCATGGGTGTGTTCATCTAAAAATGCTTTTCCATCTGATATGACTCTATAGCATTTCGCAGTGATGCCTCACATTCACTCAAACACCTATGTTGGCACACCGCAATGCAAGTGCCCAACTGCACACCGGAGCAGCATGGGGATTCAGGACCTTACTCAGGCGCTCCTTAGTCAGCTTTCCATGACCCAATTTCTACACTTTTATGAAATTTCACTAAGAGCCCTTTGTACCTCTTTATAATGTTCCACTGACAAACAAACAGATTGCATTGAAGAAACCATAACCTTGCTACTTAATATATGCAAATGCCAAAAAGGGGAACTGGAGGACTGTTGGACTTTGGAGGAGCCTTGTGTCTTTCGATACTACAACTATACACACAATGCATGTTTAAATCAATGGAATCCTGAAGTTATCTTTTGTGTGTGATATTTCACAGTGACCCCTGCTTGACCCGCCTCAGCCAGGCAACATGCCTCATTAAAGATTTCCTGGGACAGAGCACAGTGGCCAAATTCAGACCCTATGACATTCAGGATCTTCTGGAGCCTCTGATTTCTAGAAAACCTCAAACTACATCAGCAGAACAGGTACAGCACATTTGGGAAAAAAGTGCATGTTATCGATTATACTGCGGGATAATACCCTTCTACTTTACATATTGGCTATTTTGAAAAGACTTTCATGATCTTGTCATTGAAAGTACAAGTTGAGTGGGTTTGAATTGTGCTTTGTGTTGTGTTTAGCAGCCTGCGGCAGGGCCGTCTCTGCGTGAGCAACTGCACCAGCTCTTACAGGACGTCCTGCAAACTTTACAGGATGAGGGTACTGTGTACCGCAGAGTAAAGTCTCAGGATGAAGTCTACCATGTAAGAAATCCTTCAAACGTCAGTAAAATTATATTATGACTGAAGCTTCTTATAAATGTGGGTCTGTTGTGTCACTGTTGTCTTTAATTAGGTTACTGAACAAGACAAAGATCTACGCATCACTGTAAAAGACATCATCAGGGAGGATTGTAAGATAGATAAGTGTAAGTCGACATCCTTCCCCTCAGTAACATTTCATATATTTTGACCTAAGTACACTTTGCAGTTATTATCCATTGTGTGTTTTTTATAGTGCAGCAGATGACAGAATATTTACAGAGGAATCCTTCAAATCTGGAAACAAGCACCAAAGTTGGCACAAATACTCCTTAGACGTTACTCTTTTTGAAAAAACTGAGTATCCACTTGAATTTTCAGTAGGCGGCCAGGTAGGGGTCAATTGAAGAATTACACAGGGGTCAAAATTTAAAAATGTTTCAATCATATTGAAAGCTATACCACATTATTTGTCTGATCACAACGATACCAAAAAGGTATAGTTTGGACTATCTATGACTGAATGTTATGGAGTTATGGGGTAAAAACAGCAAGAATGGTAACAAAGGTCAGCATTAGTTTGTACAGGGGTCCGATGTTAAAGTTGCTCTAAATATTGTAAAATGTGATGCAAATTATTGGTTGAGTTAATAAGGTTTTAAAAAGGAATAGTTTGCACTATGTGGCATGCTTAGTTATCATGTTACAGGGTAACATATGTCACATGTCATAGAATCCAATGGACGTCAACATTGCTCTACCTTTACCTTGCAGACCAAGCATTCAACACAGTTAAAACTATTTCATTTATTAATCCTATTAGTTCAACCAATAATTTGCACCACTTTTTACCAAAACTGGAGCAACTTTAACTTTCAGTCATAGATAGTCCAAACTATACCTTTTTGGTATCGTTGTGATCAGACAAATAATGTGGTATAGCTTTCAATATGATTGGAGCATTTTTAAATTTTGACCCCTGTGTAATTCTTCAATTGACCCCTACGTGGCCATTTACTGAAAATTCAAGTGGATACTCAGTTTTTTCAAAAGAGTAATGTTTGAGCAGTTAAGGGCCTTTCACGTCAAACATGCAGACACGTTGTGCATCTCTCTAAAACTCATTATGTTCAATGACAACGTTCTTGGTGGGGCGTGTTGCGGAGTAAAGCATAAAAATCATTTTTGTGCATGCGTATTGCTGCTTGATGTCAGCTCACAGCGGTCACAGTTCAGCCAAATCCTTCTTTCACTGTAGCAACACTATGACGTATATTCATGCAGCCAATAGAAAGGAGGTGTACAGACCAAAATACAGAAGACAAAGTGCAAAAATGTGTCAGTTGAACACTCAAAAAGCTCAGTTCTAGTTTATACATGGCACGTTTTGCTTGTGAATGCAACAAAATCACACATAGTATAGTGCACACATAATAGCATCTGCTGATCGACGGAGGAAGGTGGAGCTTACTCCTATATGATTATCTCGCCTGATGCAGATGCTAAAATATAAATTATGATTTACAGTGACACTTCATGGTGGAGATAGTTTGTTGTTGCTTCACATCTTCTGCAAACTTTGTACTTTTTTTTTCTTCAAATTGTTTATAATGCAAAGGTACAGTTCCAACATTTTCAAATCATCTTAATGACGATTTAGTCATTACATGTTGATTAACTTTGATGCATCTGCTGAACACTGCCACCTGCTGGATGTGTCTGGGCTTGTTGCAGTGAATACCTGCTATATTGGATTTTGGTTGAGCAGGGGATTGTGGGAAATGTGGGCATGCTGGACGCACAGACACACTCAGAAAGTAAACAAAAGGCTCAGAATGCTGGGGGTTGCTTGTTGTGTCCCTGGATGCTTAAATACCATCTCAGATAAACATGTGAACTTCTATGTTTTTCTAAGAATGCAACTCTTAAAAACAAGTGAATTCACAATATTGGAAGGACGTGAAATAAGAGAAAGTTTAAGTTCAAGCCAACATCAACTGAGTCTGCAGCAGCCAGAAAACGTAGATGGTAGACACACCGACTGTTTTTCCACTCAAACCACTTCCATCAAAACCACCAGTATAGTAGTTTTGTCTACAACTTGCGGGTAAATTGCGCCCGCTATTTGACGTGTAACTTAGTAAATCCCTCCTGAAATCCCTTCCCCCCCCTTTTGCCCAGAGCAGCTTTCCCCTGTCGCATTTTAATGCAGAAACAACTCTCTCTCTTTCTCCGGCGGTTCGGAGTCCTATCCACCGAGAAACTTGTGTGCTTGGTTCAGCACAGATGATGCAGTGACCATTTACTGATTTGAATGATCTCAAAGATGCTTAGCAAAGATTATCTCCATTACAACAGTTTTTTCCCCAGTGGAAAAAGGCCAAATATTAAGCTTTTTATAAACATTTGATATAAAACTTCTAAATATGTGCAAATTACCCCCATCACTCACAAGGTAATAACTCCTAGAAGCAAGTTAGTTAGAACTTAACTCTCTATCAGATCCTTTTTCTTGCCTTTTAAACTTGCAATTCTGCACTTTAACCATCTTACAGTTCAGATTCAGGTTTAGAGTTATTTGTTACAGGTACTTGTACAGTACAAAGACAGTGTGATGGAAATTCAGAGCAGGTGTGGTTGAAGTTGCATATAGTTTAAATGAGCTTGTTTGACGGTTCCATTTATATCTGAAGCCAACACTGCTCAATAATTCATACATATATACTTTTAAAATTTCAGAATAATGTCTTTCTCAATCATGTTTTGTGCAAGTTGCTAGAAATGTTGTCTGGTCTTGATATATTTCATGCTGTGGATTATCCAGATGGAGGTGCACAATGAGGGATTTTAAAGTACCGTACATCATGAGCACAAAGGCAGGACATTTTGCAAATGAACCAGGTTTGATGAAACTGAAAACATTGGGCTCAAATCCAGAATAAAAACCATAAAGTTATGGGTTTGGACTCCAAAAAATTTCACAGCAAAGTAATTTAAAGCACTTTCTTTACCTTCGCAAGATGGCGGGTATTTGGGCCAAAGGGATACACTGTGATGAGTTCTCTTCTAGTTTACAGCTTAAAAACAAAGAGGTGCACTTTGTGTCTTTGATTTATTGATTCATTTATTTATGTATTTATTTTTTGGGTGTTTGTCTCTTTAGGAGATAAAGTTGGGAATACTTCATTGTAACCAGGGCTTGTGCAATCACATGACATCACGCTTTTTCCTCTTGTGCCTGTAGACATGGAGAAGGGCTGCCACGTTCTGCACATTCTGTCTGCAGTCAGGCAGCGACACAGCCTCAACGTGAGCAAGGCAGCACTGGAGGTCGTCCTTGACTCGCTAGAGTGCTCCAGCGACATCATCAGCACCAGTGACAACCATTACACCGTCATCTAATGGAAACACTCTTGCAGGTGTGCTAAAGGTTTTTAGGATAAGCTTATCTAAAAGAACTTCCAAAGACACTGCAGCTCAGAGAAGAGTTCAGGACTGTTGTAAATATCAGTCTTTTGTTTCTTTGAGGTCATGGGTTGCTACGTTGGACGTGTTGTACACTGTTTTGTAGATCATCAGTTACCAGTAAGTTCTCGTCTGTACGTCACACTGCAAACTTAAAATGAAAATGAAGAACATAAACATAAATCGTCTCATCTGAATTATGTGCTGAAAAGAAAAAATAGAAGCTTTTTCATTTTATTTTGCTTTGTAAGGAGAGGCTCTTCAGCTACGCTTGTGGTGGCATACAGCATACATCACTAATAACAAAAAAACAAAAAACAAGAACTGGGTGCACACGTTTTAATTTATTTTTGATCTTCTTCTCTTATCCACTCCACATTGGGTCGGAATTATACCTACAGATTCAAATATATGCATACATTCACCTAAATCTTTTAATAAGTGGTGCTGAAGGTTCTACGGTATCTTTTAATGTGCCAAGCCCGATTAACTCCTCGTTGGTGATCATGATCGACTACAACTGGTAGTTTCTCTTTGTCAGCACAAAAAAAGATGTAAGATAAGATAAGAAAAGCCTTTATTCATCCCTCAATGGGGAAATTTCAGTGTCACATCGCAGCATAGAACAACAGGAATAGAAGGGCATGCAACAAAACAACAAGCATCTCTCAAAAACAAGAACCAAAAAAAGCACTGAGTGCCGGGTAAAGCTGAGGCTACCATTGTTCAGTTCAGTGCTGCGCTGCCGGGATGTGATCAGGTAAAATGACTTCAGCGTGAAATATACGATAAGTTACTCTGATATTTACAGTATGGGCAGGTCAAAATATAAGTATTATATATATATATATATATATATATATATATATATATATATATATATATATGTAATATGTAGTGTAATATATGTAAAGTGACTTGAGTGCACCATAAGTTAAATTATTGCACTAATAAATACAGCAGGTAGTGACATGATTATTGTCCTGGTTGCTATGGTTACAACAGTACTAGCATTGATCATTGTACAGTCTGACAGCAGCCGGGAGAAACGATCTGCGGAATCTCTCCCTCACACAGCGAGGGTGGATGAGTCTGTCACTGAAACTGGGTATAGGGGCGAAAGACTAATCAAACCATCTAGTAGCTGGTTCCCTCCGAAGTTTCCCTCAGGATAGCAGGCGCTCAGACGCTCGCAGTTTTATCTGGTAAAGCGAATGACTAGAGGCCTTGAGGCCGAAACGATCTCAACCTATTCTCAAACTTTAAATGGGTAAGAAGCCCGGCTCGCTGGCTTGGAGCCGGGCGTGGAATGCGAGCCGCCTAGTGGGCCACTTTTGGTAAGCAGAACTGGCGCTGCGGGATAAACCGAACGCTGGGTTAAGGCGCCCGGTGCCGACGCTCATCAGACCCCAGAAAAGTTGTTGGTCGATATAGACAGCAGGACGGTGGCCATGGAAGTTGGAATCCGCTAAGGAGTGTGTAACAACTCGCCTGCCGAATCAACTAGCCCTGAAAATGGATGGCGCTGGAACGTTGGGCCCATACCCGGCCATCACCTGCGACAGGGGCCGCGAGGGCTACGCCGCGATGAGTAGGAGGGTCGCCGCGGTGCACATGGAAGCCCAGGGCGTGGGCGCGGGTGGAGCCGCCGCGGGTGCAGATCTTGGTGGTAGTAGCAAATATTCAAACGAGAAGTTTGTGTTTGAAAATGTGAAAAGAACCCAGTCTCACAAATTGGTCCTTATTTATTTGTTTTTAATGTAACTTAGGGTGGTCTTCTAATGCTGATTTTGGCCCCAAATTGCATTCCAATTCCAAAATTGAGGAAAGCTGGTCTGATTGACTAAAATATCAGGCAAAATTCATATTATACAAATTATGAATGTTTGAGTTCAGTGATATGTTCCATCATTGACCACTTACAAACAAGTATAACCAATGATTGCCGAGTATTGCCTGCCATGACCAAATACACCAGAGTACGGACGATTCCCATTACTCGAGTGTTGGAGTGATGCTCCTGCTTTATTCCCACATTTTTCCGCAAAGCTAAAATGCTTCTGTTAACGTCTCAAAACTGTCTTCTGTTGAAGATTGTGACGTGGGATTTATGTTGCAGAGGACAATCGGAGAACGTTCGGTCGTGTTTACTGCATATCGTGCAGGAATGTCTACCATTACCCACTTTTGCAATATGTTACCCCCGCTTGAAACAGATTACATCGGACTATTCACTGTTTTGGATCACGATGGATCCCGACTTCACAAAATGTTCATTAAACCACTGTTTCTTCTGGTGACAACCAAACAAACCAACTAACTTAGAGATGCAGGTGAACATGAATGTCTCTCACATGTTTCAGGAGAGTTTAGCTTTGCCCCCGTGTGTGTGTGTGTGTGTGTGTGTGTGTGTGTGTGTGTGTGTTATATAAATAAAATAAATTGAAATTGAATTGAAAGTGTATTAAAAAACATAACAAAAAAAAAGCAAAAAAACAAAGTGGACACTACACCATCGTAGTGTGTGTGTGTGTGTGTGTATATATATATATATATATACACACACACATACAGGTGAATTTGTGCAAGCAAAATCAATGATCAAAATCAATGTTAATGAGGTTGACCAAAAACATACAGCAGTCTTTATGCAGTAGTCTAAATTTTTGGGGTCCACCAATCGACTGTGAGTAAAACCGAAACGCGAGTTACGCATACGTGAGTTAATGAGGTTCACCTGTGTGTGTATATGGGCGCACACATATATATGCATATTATATATTTATAAAAAATTATGCTCAAAATTTTGAGACAATCTTTTAATAAAAGTCAGCACACTGTTGAAGTTTTATGTAAGGAAGATTTTTTTATTAAATTTGTTGACTATCTGTAAAGGGATTGGGGGGCAGGGGGGTGGATTGACACTTTTACTCATATTGTTTTTGTTTTGTTTTTTTCCTGGAACCCAAATCTTTATTTAAAAAGAAAAAAAAAATCACAGGTGGTAGAGCCTGATTGTGCTCCGATGATGTTCAATGATTCTATCCTGCTGTTTTTATTCTGTACTTTTGTGTTAACTCTGTATTTTAATGTTTTGATATTGCTTTTGTGCTGTAAAACACTGAAACATCTGCTTCTGTCTCAGAAATAAAGTGATTAAACTTCAAATATTCATGCCATCTGGCGGAGTTGGATCTAAATCGGCGATAAAGAAGATGTGATTGTTGACACTCCAAACAGCACTGTCATAAATCCTGACTTGATTAAACTGATCCTGTGTAGCTGCTGCAGTGGCATCATGTCAAAAGGGTCTCTAATATTTTGTCTCTTCCCCGTGAACAAATGAGGATTTTAAATGTGAATGGAATGTTTTGTTTTGTTTTTTGGCCTGCATGGTGCGCGCACATCTGTGCCACTTGCAGACACTCTGTGCTTCCACATCTGATTTTTAGCAAAGTGAGAACAGCCGACACGGATCAAATTTTAATGTGATCCGTCCAGGTGGATTTAAAAAAGACAGGTGTTTGCGTGGGGACGTGCCCCTGCGTGTGGACACACGGGGGCAGTGTTTCGTCGTTAATTGGACCTTTGACTTTCGTGAAGGCGGCCGCCGATTGGTCGCCTGTGAAACATCTGTATCGATACTTCTGTCTCCGGACAGAAAACTGCAAAACGATTATATTAACAAACTCATCATCAGCTTCATGAGCACGTAGCTCTTTTGTTGTATATATTTTTAATTCACATCTTTAAGCCAGGATTGGGGAATAAATGCTTTTTGACGTGCGGAAAAGAGGAAAGTTAGGAGGATGCATTCACGAACAGCGTGGTAATTATCAGCGGATGATGAATTCAGGTGAATAATGACGTCATGTGGACGCTGTTCCTACTGAGGGAGGCATGGTCGCTATTTTTGTCTTTTTGAACGTCTCCCTGAGGACGTGAATGAAGCCCTTCCCACTGTGTTCCGGATCCCACTGCGCGTGCTGAGGCGCAGGAGGCGGATTTCCACTCAGCGTGGCTCTTTGACCCACAGGTATGCAGATGATCCTCCTGTAGACATCGTGGCAGACACAAAGGACTGCACTTTTTTTTTTTCTCACCAGATTTTTTTTTTCTTCTTTCACCCTTCTTTTCACGGGGACGCGGAACGGCCGCACGCGCGTTCTCCGCGCGGACATTTCCCACCCGATAACGGATTATTGATAACTTTCCCATCAGATCGATGGTGGTGGCGTCGACGGAGGAGAAGCTGAGATGTCAGATCAGTCTGCAGACCACCAGGAGCCGGATTGTATGACGATGACGCCGGCATGAAAGCTGTGATTTGTCTCTCGTGATCGTGGATCTGATTCTCTGTCGCTTCCATGCAGAGCCTCTGCAGGATCAAGATGCAGTTCCGGACCGTGCTGGACGTGAAAGTCGTGGACGTGGAGAAGAGGCGCAGCCCGTCCAAACACTACGTGAGTTGTCCTATTGAGCCGGTTCGGACCCTGTGGCCTGTCCACGGCCACGCAGGGAATCAATGCTAGCACCAGATCACAGATAAGAACCTGTCCACTTCCACCAAGAACCTGTCTAATGGTTCAGTCTGGACCCATAAGGGATGCGTCTTATTTTCACAGTCACGTGACTGGAACTCCAACACGTGCAAAAGTTTTAGGCACAACTCATATGCACTTGTCAAATATTTATGAATAAATGAGGTCTGGACCACAAAAGTCCGATCCCGCTATAAGTCTGAAATATTTGCAGTATGTTCACATGTCTCACTCTGGGCACATCTGGTTGTATTAGGAGCCAATACCACCTCATTGGCAGCTCCATCAATGGCTCTGTGTAATATAGCAGGTAGAACTCAAGATCCGTATTGGACCCAAGGTACATGTGCAACTGGAAATGCAAGAGGTATAGTGGGTATGTGGTCCAGACGCTTAATTGGACCCGCTGCGCCCATGCAAGTGGACGGGCTGGAAAATTAGCCACATTTGGTGGCGGTCTGGACCTGTTTTGGAGTCACTCCACATGTGCATTCAGCAGTTCCAGGATACCTGGTAACTGGGCACCGTAGTCTGGTTTGAGAGTGGTCGATCAAGGGCTTAAATCAAAGAGCATATGACGCAAAAATTGTACTTCCCGGGACAGCCCCCATTATCATTATTCACATTTAATCTCACTAGAATTTACCAACACAACCTCTCCCATTTGCTTTGTCTTCCCTTCTGTACTGGGGGAAAAAAGGTAAGTCCCTTCGGCTGCTCCCTTGTTTGCACTCAGGGTCGCCACAGCAAATCCGAGGTGGATCTGCATGTTGAATTGGCGCAGGTTTTACGCCAGATGCCTTTCCTGACGCAACTCCACATCACATGGAACCCGGAACCTTCTGCACTGAAACCAAGCGCATTAACCACTTGGTGCCCATCTGTACTGGGACCCCCCCCCCCCCCCCAAAAAAAACGGTACTTTTTGCGACTGCTTCGAAACCAAAACAGTAGACCATTTTTCTGTGTAAAGTGATGCTGTGTTTGTGTTGTGCACTGGCAGGCTGTCCCTGGAAGTGCATGGTCAAATCCCACAATATCACACAGGGGTTCAAACGAGACTGCGCGGCCCCATTGGTAGACAGCCGGAGTGATATAGGGTCCACTGTGGCTGTTTGGCTGGAAGTGACAGAAGAGTGGTAGAGGTCCAGACCCGCATGCAATCCACAAATATGTTCAAATAGAAGTTCTTGAAGAACACTTTGTATGTAAGAATACTCAACCTGTACTGGAATGAGCTCATGTGCATGTGTAGATAGACGTGCCGGAACAATAGCTGATGCATGGAAGAGGTTTGGACTGGTATAGGTCCAACTGTGCATCATGCTCTTCTGGAAGTTGCTAGAAGAATAGTTGGTATGTGGTAGATGTCTGGACGTGTGGAGGACTCGGTGCACGTTTGGCTCAAAGTGCTGGAAGAATACCTCATTTGTGGTCAAGATCTGGAAAGTATATAGGATCCAGCAAGTATGTTCAGCCAGACGTGCCAGACCTACAACTGGCATGTTGTTGAGGTCTGGACATGTGCTCGACCCTGCACAAATTTGTGGCTCAGTGCAAACACTTTAACACCTTTAAAAATACATAAATGGTTTTAAGTGAAAAAGCAACATTTTTATGAGCTGATCTATAATTTATAACAAAAATTCATCAGGTCTTTCCAACCTGTTTATTATTGCGTGATCATCGGTCACTGTCTTTGTGTTGTCATAAAGGCCTGTATGCCTACAAAGAAATGTTTTGCTTTAAGTTTTGAAATAACAGTTATAACTTAATAAGTGATTAGTTTTATTTCATTAAATAAAAATCATTATGATTTTTTCTGGTTATATGGTTTTTGAAAAAAATAAAAAGGTCGGATACTTTTCTAACAGACCTCGTATACATGGAAGGATGATGTTTATTCCTGCGATAAACCCAATTAAAACGTGCATAAATACAGTTTATATTTCATAATTCAATATGTATTGATATATCAATTTGATAATCATAGAGTGAGTTGATTTTAAAGTACATGACAACCAAAGCCCAAAATGGATCTGGTAACCTTTAGTTTAAAAAGTACATATCTATCTGCTGCCTCTTTCTGCCGTATTTTCTAACCAGTCAAAGCTCTCGTCAGGCCTCTGTGATTATCGCCTTCCTGAACCTTGCCTTCGGTGACCTTATTAATCAATACCACTCTTGTTCTACGTGAGGATCTGTGCTCGGCGCTGCACTTCACAGCCGCTTTTCACATCCTATTTCCAGCTCATAAACAAGTCGTAATAAATGACCACTGTGAAAAGAACAAGATTGTGCTCATATGCAATTACAGTCCCACAGACGCTCAGCTTTCCTGATACGTGGACACAATTAGCGCACTTATGCAGTGACGAAAGAGAGAATTTACAAAGTCTGATGGTGGACGTACATTTTTATCACATATTATTGACTTATGTAAAATTATTTAGGTTTGATTGAATCTTTTGTTGTGGTGACAGTTTTAGGTTAATTAGTTGTAAATCTTAAGCTCAAACATAATAATATTATGCTTTTACGTCATATCATTGTTATTTTATTGACATATTTTTTTCCTCACATACTTTTTCCAAAGCATATAACTGGAGCAGTGGAGTTAATTTTCCCCTGACGTTTCCTGAGTCCCTCTGGGTCTACTTTGTTCCAGCACCTTGTTAAAATCACCTTGCTTATCCATGAAACCTAAGATAGGCAATCAGTCATAGCAAACAATTAGTCTGTTGTGTTCCACCCCCCCCCGCAATAACGAATAATAGCGTGTGCAAAAAAAGTGCAGTGCAAATTGAGAGCCTGTGTTTCCACTTTGGTGCGTTCACATGCGTCTGTGGAGAACAGACAAAAGAGTTTTACATTTAGCGAGATTGTAATTATGTCGGGAATTTGACTGCAGAAGAAAATTGATGCTTATAATAAAACACCAAGTGCAGTGTGTTTCTGCGTTACATACCATGCAATCATCATGCATCATGACATACCTTACTGAATTTTCATGCAATCATCATGCATCATGGCATACCTTACTGAATTTTCATGCACAACATTTATTTATATAGCACTTTTAAACCATACACTAGCGTGCTGTCTGTGGGGCTCCACGGGCTCCACAATGGGTAGTGTTATTAAAATAGGTAGCTGACATTTGTAAAGGGTTGTAATAAATTATGCAACGTTTCTATAATGATTTGGAACAGCATGTGAGTCCAGAATGTAATGATCAGTGTTCATTATTCACTAAAGGCAGGCGGATCGATCCTAATATTTATAATATCGATACCAACGCTGGTATTGATATTGATTGATATGATCCTCGTTTAAAAAGATCGATACTCAAGCTTTTTTCTCTCCTGCACTCACTGACTGCTGCGCACAGAGATTCATCAAAGTCTACTCTCTATCTGTAAAAGCAGCACTGCGCTGTGTCACACAACACAGAGCAGCACACCCTTGTATTGTGGTTTGTCAGCCCTCTACCTCAGGAGATTTTGTTTTAAGTTGTGTTGAGTGATATTTTTTTTAAACAAAAATCTTGATTGTGATAATAAAGTATTTTGTTGTCACGTACAATGTTTGGCGAAATTCTATCCTAGGTCTTTTGGATCCTTTGGATCTATGAAGCTTAAATATGAAAAAGTATCGGTATCGATATCGGCGATACTGGGCCTGTATTTACTTGGTATTGAATCAATACCAAAATTCCCGGTATCGCCCACCTCTATTGTTCACTCTTGCTATGTAATATCTTAGTTTCTCCACAAATATTGATCCTATCAAAGTTCAGTTTTGGCAGTGCTCATCCTTGACCCAAAATACATAAGCATACCAAATGAAAAATATCAACTCTCCCCAGTTTGTCCGTGATTGAAGTTCTACACGTACACAGGGACCACTTGGCTTTTAATATGTAGATGATTTACTGCCCCCTGCTGGAATGGCATGTGAGTCCAGAATGTAATTATTAATGACCATTGTTCACTGTTGTTAATATCTGTAATTTCTCCAAAATTATTAGTCCTTTCAACTTTGCCTTTTCGCAGCGTCCTTGACCCAAAGTACATAAGTTTAAGAAATGGCAAATGTCAGCTCTCCCCAGTTTGTCCATAATCGAAGTTATACATGCACATACGCATACATGGACACAGAGACCACTTGGCTTTTAATATATAGATTTCAGGGTTCTCGCTATTGCAGTTGAGCATAGGGGGCCCTTATGCTGTGATTCAGATCCCTTATGCTGTGATTTAACCAACATAGGGGGGCTTTTCTTTTTTTTTTTTTTTTTTTTTTTTTTTTTTTTTTTTTTTTTTTTTACCTCCGCCAAGGAGGTTATGTTTTTGGTCGCGTTTGTTTGTTTGTTTGTCTGTTTGTCAGCAGGATAACTCAAAAGGTTTTGAACGGATTTTGATGACATTTTGTGGAGTGGTTGGAAATGACAAGAGGAACAAGTGATTAAATTTTAGTGGTGATCCGGATCATGATCCGGATCCAGGAATTTTTTAAAGGATTCTTCACCATTGCGGGATAGGGGGAATTTTGACATTCTAGTTTCTAACTCCACAAAAACAAGGCAGAAAGGCTTGAAAAATATTAGGGTGTAACATAGTCAAATGTTCTATCAAACAACAAAGTTTGGTGATGATCAGATCTGGATTCTGGATCTAGTAATCCAGAATATGCAAAAATATAGGGAAAATATAAAATGTGTCAGTGTGAGGTGACAAATGAAGCTAGAGATGCACAACTAACTCCAAATTGTAGCTGAATCTGTACTGATTCAGTAAGGTGTCATCAGATTTGATGTAGCTTCAAATGTTATGGAGCTACATCCAGAAGAAAACCGCCATTACTGAAAAATCATTTTTATACAATAACTTTTGAACTAAAAAGACATAAAAGTGATTCCAAGTTCTAGTGGTATGTTTTCATGGTCAAGGATGTCAAATATACAGGAAAGAAAAGAAGTATATGTATCATAGTTTTGGTTGTAACACTGAATTGTTGAATAGATCACTGTGCCAAGGAGGGAATCTCTCTAGGGTCAGTGACCCTATGGCCTTGGCGGAGGTTTGCACTCTCTGAGTGCTTCTAGTTTGTTTTTTTTTTAAAGGACATCGCACATTATTTAATATCTCAGTTAGCAACACAAAGTGGCCCTCAAAATGCAGGAAATAGTGTTTCAAGGGTTATAAATTTAAAATTTTTCTGGGGTGGGAGGTGCCCCCAGTCCTCCTGGTTCTCCTAACGGTTTACTTTGCTGTGGACATTAAAAGTTATGAACCGCTTATACTCCAAGTAATCGTGCATTTATTGGAAATAACATATCAAACTACTGACAGCTGCTAAATGTGCTAACACCGTTATCATACAACATTAAATCCAACAGGAATTTCACTCAGCGTGAATATTGCAGCAGAAACATCTTAGATGATTCATTAGGATGTTGCACCACAAAACAAGCCATATTATTCCAGGGGTTTGTAGTAAAATACTCCAAACGAAACAGACACAGCCTCCACAACAGCTAGCAGCCTCATCGAGTGGACTTGCTTTTGAGCCATGCAGCTGTGCAGTTGTCATGGAGGATCAAACTATAGTGACCAAAACCGTTTTTGTACCAGGATGTAAACATGATTATTTCTGCTCTAAAGTTGGACATTTTAACATGGACACCTATGGGAGTGTGCTCTGTTTTGGAGCTAGCCTCAACCGGTCTGTCGAGGAAATGCAACTTTCTGTATTTCCAGGAAGGTCTCATCTGACGCCATCAAAGTTTATCGCTTGGGGCTACCTCATGGAGGCCACCATGTTGGTAGAGTAGCCCACTTAAAACTCTGCTGTTTGCATTTTTTTTTTTAGCATAGTTGTAAGACTGAAGAAGAAAAAAGAATAGGAATCAGTATTTACTGTTGTGTGGGCCGCTGAAGAGGAGGTACTGCTGGCCCACAACCACCAGAGGGCACCCTGCCTGGAGTGCGGGCTCCAGGCACAAGAGGGCGCCGCCGCCTCACAGGAGCAGCCGGGGTGAAAGCTGTCACTTATTACCTGTGACAGCTGTCACCAATCATCTGATATTCAATCGTATATCAGCAGGACGACATCTCCACTTCTTTGCCGAGATATCGCTATGCTTAGGAGGTAACGAGCTCAGCCAATCAAGTTGTCTTTTCGACAGAAGAATATTGTTGCTTTGTGTTTTTTGACAGCAGACTTTTCGACGAGAGGTGGAGGTGGATTTCCCACCATACGTGTTGCTGGGTATAAACACACCTACATCTAACTGTTTTTGTTCCTCGCCAGCAGTACCAGATCCGACAAGCGGAGGCAGTGGCCACCTGGGAGTTCGGGACTTGGCGGCTCCAGTATTCCCGGGGTTCGGTGGCGGAGGAAATCGTGTGGTTCCGGTTCTGCTTTGGACAGACGTCTCTTATCTTCGAGCCTGCCCACATGACACGTTCTGTAAATTGACTTCATTGCATACTATTGTGACCTGCCGTGTTTGTTGTGCTCATTCACAACAGTAAAGTGTTGTTATTTGACTTCCTCCATTGTCCGTTCATTTGCGCCCCCTGTTGTGGGTCCGTGTTCCTACACTTTCACAACAGGATATCTCGGCCAACGTCATGGACCCCGAGGGGCGTCAACCGGCTGTTGAACGGCCAATGGAAGAGCAGGGCGCACAGGCGTCTGCAGGAGGCATGATCGGTGAGTTGCAGCGAATCCTCACCGCTTTTACGGCTCGGTTGGATCTAATGACCGAGCAGAACGTTCTCCTTAACCGCAGGGTGGAGGCTCTCGCTGCGCAGGTGGAAGCGCGCCCTCAGGGCGCTGCTGCGGCTCCCCCTCCTGCCGATCCTGTGCTCAACAGTGACGTTCCACAGGTCGTTCAACGACCCCTCCCACCTTCCCCTGAAGCATACATAAGCCCTCCAGAGCCGTACGGGGGTTGTGTGGAGACGTGCGTGGACTTTCTTATGCAGTGTTCGCTCGTCTTCGCACAACGTCCCGTCATGTACGCGACTGATGCCAGTAAGGTAGCTTATGTGATTGCTCTGCTTCGGGGTAAAGCACGCGCCTGGGCTACGGCGCTCTGGGAACAGAACTCACGGTTGTTATCAGCATACACTGGGTTTGTGGGGGAGTTCAGAACAGTGTTTGATCACCCTAACAGAGGAGAGACCGCTTCAACAGTGCTGCTGTCAATGAGACAGGGACGCGAGAGCGCAGCCGCATATGCAGTCAACTTCCGCATCGCGGCTGCGAGGTCCGGCTGGAATAACGTTGCGCTCCGCGCCGCCTTCATAAACGGACTGTCGTTGGTTCTGAAGGAGCAGCTGGTAGCTAAGGAGGAATCGCGGGATTTAGATGGGCTTATCGATCTCGTTATACGGTTAGACAATCGGTTGGAGGAACGCCGTCGGGAGCGAGGCGAAGGACGTGACCGGATACGCGCCGCCCCTCTCCCTTCCGGGTTCGAAAAGGGGCCGCCCTCCCCACGCTCCACAGCCGCAGCGCTTTGTGGGGCAACAGCTCCCCCTGCTGCCGTTGTTAGGGAAATGCACAGGGCCAAAATGGGGAGGCTGATCCGTGGAGAGTGTTTTCTCTGCAGCTCAACTGAGCACACACAGAGAAACTGCCCCAAATGGCCAAAACGACAACACTCGCCCTTAGAGACTGGGCTAAGGGGGGGTCAAAACATTCAAGTAAGACACACACAAATTGCCACACGACTCCCAGTCACAATCCTGAGCGGGGATTTAACCCTTCAAGCCCGAGCACTGGTGGACACGGGGTCAGAAGGGAATCTGCTAGACAGCAGATGGGCAAGGGAGGTAGGGCTCCCTCTGGTGGCGCTTCCTTCGCCATTGCAGGTGCGGGCACTAGATGGCACCCTCCTCCCTTTACTCACACACAAGACACAACCAGTAACTCTGGTGGTGTCTGGAAACCATCGGGAGGAGATTGAGTTTTTTGTAACTCCTTCTACCTCCCGCGTGATTTTGGGCATCCCATGGATGTTGAAGCACAATCCCCGGATTGATTGGCCGTCTGGGGTGGTGGTTCAGTGGAGCGAAACCTGCCATCGGGGGTGTTTAGGATCCTCGGTTCCTCCCAGTTCACAGGCTAAGGAGGAGGTCAAAGTCCCTCCCAATCTGACGGCAGTGCCGGTTGAGTACCACGATCTTGCTGACGTCTTCAGTAAGGATCTGGCACTCACCCTTCCCCCGCACCGTCCGTACGATTGTGCCATCGATTTGGTTCCAGGCGCTGAGTTCCCGTCCAGCAGGCTGTACAACCTCTCACGACCTGAGCGCGAATCAATGGAGACCTACATCCGGGACTCATTAGCTGCCGGGCTGATCCGGAACTCCACCTCCCCGATGGGGGCAGGTTTCTTTTTTGTGGGCAAGAAAGATGGCGGACTCCGTCCATGCATTGATTACAGGGGGCTGAATGAGATTACGGTTCGCAACCGATACCCGTTGCCATTGTTAGATTCCGTGTTCACCCCCCTGCATGGAGCCAAAATCTTTACTAAGCTGGATCTTAGAAATGCGTATCACCTGGTTCGGATCCGGAAGGGAGACGAATGGAAGACGGCATTTAACACCCCGTTAGGTCACTTTGAGTACCTGGTCATGCCGTTCGGCCTCACCAACGCCCCCGCGACGTTCCAAGCCTTGGTTAACGACGTCTTGCGGGACTTCCTGCACCGATTCATCTTCGTATATCTGGACGATATTCTCATCTTTTCTCCGGATCCTGAGACCCATGTCCAGCATGTACGTCAGGTCCTGCAGCGGTTGTTAGAGAACCGACTGTTTGTGAAGGGCGAGAAGTGCGAGTTTCGCCGCACGTCTTTGTCCTTCCTGGGGTTTATAATCTCCTCCAACTCCGTCACCCCTGATCCGGCCAAGGTTGCAGCGGTGAGAGATTGGCCCCAACCAACAAGCCGTAGGAAGCTGCAACAGTTCCTCGGCTTCGCTAATTTCTATAGGAGGTTCATTAAGGGCTACAGTCAGGTAGTTAGCCCCCTGACAGCCCTGACCTCTCCAAAAGTCCCCTTCACCTGGTCGGATCGGTGCGAAGCCGCGTTCAAGGAGTTGAAACGACGGTTCTCTACTGCGCCATTTTTGGTGCAGCCCGACCCTAGCCGCCAGTTCATGGTTGAAGTGGACGCCTCTGACTCAGGGATAGGAGCCGTGCTGTCCCAGAGCGGATAGACCGATAAGGTCCTTCACTCGTGTGCCTATTTTTCCCGCAGGTTGACCCCGGCTGAACGGAACTATGACGTCGGCAATCGAGAACTCCTTGCGGTGAAAGAGGCTCTTGAAGAGTGGAGACATCTGTTGGAGGGAACGTCCGTGCCATTCACGGTTTTCACTGACCACCGGAACCTGGAGTATATCAGGACCGCCAAGCGGCTGAACCCCAGGCAAGCCCGCTGGTCACTGTTCTTCGGCCGTTTTGACTTCCGGATCACCTACTGCCCCGGGACCAAGAACCAGAGATCGGATGCCTTGTCCCGGGTGCATGAAGACAAAGTCAAAACTGAGTTGTCGGATCCACCGGAACCTATCATCCCGGAGTCCGCTATCGTGGCCATCCTCACCTGGGACGTGGAGAAGACCGTCCGGGAGGCCCTGGCACGGAGCCCGGACCCCGGAACCGGGCCGAAGAACAAACTTTACGTCCCACCAGAGGCCAGGGCTGCAGTCTTGGACTTCTGTCACGGCTTCAAGTTCTCCTGTCATCCGGGGGTGCGAAGAACCGTGGCAGTTGTCCGGCAGCGCTTCTGGTGGGCGTCCCTGGAGGCCGACGTCCGGGATTATATCCAGGCCTGCACCACCTGCGCCAGGGGCAAGGCTGACCACCGCAGGGCACCGGGACTGCTCCAGCCGCTGCCTGTGCCTCATCGCCCCTGGTCCCACATCGGCCTGGATTTTGTCATGGGCCTCCCGCCGTCCCAGGGCAACACCACCATCCTCACGATAGTGGACCGATTCTCCAAGGCGGCCCACTTCGTGGCCCTCCCGAAGCTCCCGACTGCCCAGGAGACAGCAGACCTCCTGGTCCACCACGTTGTCCGGCTGCATGGGATTCCAACAGACATCGTCTCCGATCGCGGTCCCCAGTTCTCCTCGCAAGTGTGGAGGAGCTTCTGCCGGGAACTGGGGGCCACGGTGAGTCTCTCGTCCGGGTATCATCCTCAGACCAACGGGCAGGCAGAACGGGCCAATCAGGAGGTGGAACAGGCCCTGCGCTGCGTGACGGCCACGCACCCGTCGGCCTGGAGTACCCATTTGGCCTGGATCGAGTATGCCCATAACAGCCAGGTGTCTTCTGCCACCGGCCTCTCCCCTTTTGAGGTGTGTCTGGGGTACCAGCCCCCGTTGTTTCCGGTGGTTGAGGGAGAGGTCGGTGTGCCCTCGGTCCAGGCCCACCTGCGGAAGTGCCGTCGGGTGTGGGTGTGTGACAAGGGCAAAAGCCCATGCAGACCGCCGGCGGACCCCGGCCCCTGCATATCGGCCAGGACAGGAGGTGTGGTTGTCGACAAAAGACATTCCCCTCAAAGTGGACTCCCCAAAACTGCAGGACCGTTACATCGGTCCCTTCAAGATACTCAAGGTCATCAGTCCAGCCGCAGTGCGGCTTCAGCTTCCGGCCTCACTGCGGATTCATCCTGTTTTCCATGTGTCCCGGATAAAACCGCATCACACCTCACCCCTCTGTGCTCCGGGTCCGGCACCGCCTCCTGCCCGGGTCATCGATGGGCCGGCTTGGTCTGTGCGCCGGCTCTTGGATGTCCGTAGGATGGGCCGGGGCTTCCAGTATTTGGTGGACTGGGAGGGGTACGGACCCGAAGAACGCTCCTGGGTGAAGAGGAGCTTCATCCTAGACCCGGCCCTCCTGGCCGATTTCTACCGCCGCCACCCGGACAAGCCTGGTCGGGCGCCAGGAGGCGCCCGTTGAGGGGGGGGTCCTGTTGTGTGGGCCGCTGAAGAGGATGTACTGCTGGCCCACAACCACCAGAGGGCACTCTGCCTGGAGTGCGGGCTCCAGGCACAAGAGGGCGCCGCCGCCTCACAGGAGCAGCCGGGGTGACAGCTGTCACTTATTACCTGTGACAGCTGTCACCAATCATCTGATCTTCAATCGTATATCAGCAGGACGACATCTCCACTTCTTTGCCGAGATATCGCTATGCTTAGGAGGTAACGAGCTCAGCCAATCAAGTTGTCTTTTCGACAGAAGAATATTGTTGCTTTGTGTTTTTTGACAGCAGACTTTTCGACGAGAGGTGGAGGTGGATTTCCCACCATACGTGTTGCTGGGTATAAACACACCTACATCTAACTGTTTTTGTTCCTCGTCAGCAGTACCAGATCCGACAAGCGGAGGCAGTGGCCACCTGGGAGTTCGGGACTTGGCGGCTCCAGTATTCCCGGGGTTCGGTGGCGGAGGAAATCGTGTGGTTCCGGTTCTGCTTTGGACAGACGTCTCTTATCTTCGAGCCTGCCCACATGACACGTTCTGTAAATTGACTTCATTGCATACTATTGTGACCTGCCGTGTTTGTTGTGCTCATTCACAACAGTAAAGTGTTGTTATTTGACTTCCTCCATTGTCCGTTCATTTGCGCCCCCTGTTGTGGGTCTGTGTTCCTACACTTTCACAACATTTACTCCCTTTTAGTATTTTAATGTATTTTAAATGGTCTTATATGGTTTTAATAGACCTTCTGCTGTTATATTTATTAGATTTATACCGGTTGAGGATTGCTCAGGGTCATGATGCTGACATTGTTTACTTTATGTTAGTACTCAATCTATTATCTATTTATTAATAATTATCATTAGGCCTGGCGAAAACTGAGTACACAATTTTGCTCTTTCATGTTTTATATGGTTGGAATGAGAATAAAGAATCCTTGAACTTTCAACCTTTTACACTGTTTCCTTGTTGCTAGTGCAGCCTAACAAGTTTGAGAACCCTCATTTTTGTGAAATGGAGGATCTTTTTTTTAAAGAGCACATTATAAATCTTAAATCTTAGCTCATGCCAGTGTTAGCCCTTTAGCATCATGCTATGTGACACCCATTAGCATCACCTCATGTGACGCTAGCGAGTTTTCATGCTGACACTAGCCTGTTAGCATTGCTTTATGTGACACTAGTGAGGTCAATCACTGCTTTAAGACGCTCTCATCGCTCAGGTTCTCAGACACCACAGGTACATATTTTGTTAAGCACATAATAAATTCAATTGCTCACAATGGGCCTCATGTATCAAAGTTGCGCACTTGTGGCGTAAATTTACGGTGTAAATTTGAAGTACACCAAAGTTGCCGTGACATGTATCAAGCAGTGCGCACCTGCCCATTTCCGGTGTACGCCTGACGTGACCTTGATAAATGTGGCAGGTGAAAACAATCATAATTATAATAAACACGCCCATAAATATTCAGACTCCGCTTCAGACACACCCTCATTTTACGACATGGAAGCCAGGAAGACGGCAAAGAAAAAGAACTCCACCAATCACGACACATGCCAATAGAGCGTCAAAAGCGGCCGTCGTATCAATTGTTTTGTAGTATAATCAAAAAAGTGTTACAGTGGTCCCTCGTTTATCGCGGGAGTTACGTTCTAAAAATAGCCTGTAATACGCGAAACCGCGACGTAGTCAGCATTATTTTTTACAATTATTATAGACGTTTTAAAGCTGTAAAAACCCTGTAAAACCACTTTATACACTTTCTCAATCAGGCATGAACATTTTCTCACTTTTCTCTCATGTGTAAACACTCTCAAAGTTCAAACCTTAGTAGAAAAATAAGACCAACCTGTTTTCAGGCCCAAACATTTGTTTGAGAAATAAAAATAGAAAGTTTTCCTATAAATAATTATGATGGCTTTTAGAACTAACGAATTTAATTTTAATGACTAACCTACGAGGTTGGACACATAAGAAATTATTAATAGTGACTGACCAGTATTTCACAGATCGCGCCTCTGCGTCCTGACACCGCGCCTTTTTCCACTCACACCTGGCTGCAGGTGTCTGTTTCTGAGTGACAAACACAGTTATGAGTAGTTGTTGGCGCTCTTTTTTCTTCTGGGCTAGAAGATTCTTATAAACAGACATGCAGACCACAATGCACTTTTAAAAAAGCATGCAAAATTGGACTAAAAACTCTGTGAAACGGTGAGGCCGCGAAAGGTGAACCGCGTTATAGCGAGGGACCACTGTATTCTCTTTTCACATGTCAATAATTCTTGACGTGGATATTTGCTTACTCAATAAGACACGCCTAATTTTTCAGATTTCTTTATTCTTAAAATGTATTTCTTTATTTATTTTATTGTAACAGATGAATGGAGAAAACAAAACCTGATTGCAGCACGGGGGAAGGGAATGACGAAACTACAGTTGTAATTATCAGTTTCATTGTCTAAAATGATCACACCACAAAAAGTTAAGCTCAGCGCTGCTCTGGCTCCAGGCTCTGGAGAAAAAGGCGAGCAGCGCTTTCTTTGCAGTCAGCGCTGTGGCCACGGATCGTGCTCGATAGACCAACAATCCCGCAAAAACGGGATTTGTATTGATTATTATGTAAGTGTTATTTATGTAACATATGCATTGATTTGTATAATGGCACTGTTTATCATGTTGATCAGTTTCATTTTTATGTGGATTCCAGCACTGGTTCATTTTGGTGTATAATTTACGCCACCTCTCGACCTGGTGTATATTTTCAGCGCAGCGTACGCCAACGACCACATTGATAAATGCCAAGTGGCTGTGCCACTTGGTGTACACCCCATATACGCTCAAATATCGCCGTACGCATGTTGATACATGAGGCCCAATGGATGAACTCAACTCATGCTAGCATCAGGTGCAATGTCAGCGCCTTGATGCTAGCTTGGCGTTTGGTGTGATGTCAAGGCACTGACAGTGCCAAGCTAATGAGACAACATATTACACAAAAACTGTAACTTTATTCATTTAAGGCAACAGAATGACAGCATTCACCAATTATAAACACAATCTGGATTAAATGTACATAATTCAGAAAGACATTGGGAGATGGTTCTCAGTATTTGTGTAATAATTGCTCCAAGAAAAGACTAATATTCAACAGATTATTGCCAATTTTTTTGGGCTTTGGTGATAATAAATTGTATTTTAATTATTCATTTGTATTTCATAAATACTGTGACTAAAGAAACCTACTAAATATTTATAATCTTAATTAATTTAATTTCAAAAATTGATTGAAATACATATTTTAAGTATTTTTATTTGGGGGAATTTCAGCTAGATTCGAATGCATGTTGCCATGGGCATTGTGCTGGTCGTACACATTGCTCACCACGAGAGAAGGCAAGTGAGCGTGAATCACCATGGCCAAAGAAGGGGGGGAAAGAAAACAAAATCATCTGTGATGGCGTAATGCAATCTGCAACTGTACATTGTGAATTTTGTTGGTTTTGGCTTGACGTTGCTGGTGCCTCACTCGGTCACATTCTTATGTCTGATCTAAATGTTTGTCCTAGATATAGCGGAAGTGCTCACAGAAGACTGGCCACAGCTATCACTACCAAAACCCAGATAGTGATGACAATTCAAGTTCTCCAGAACTAAAATAGCCCTCTGTCGCTCTCTCTGTTCATGCTGCGTGCCAGGCAACTTCACATTACATACTGTACGAGTATGTTGTTCAGATTTGTATGAGTCATAAATAAGGGCACATAACATCACAGTTAATCATCCTCCAGTAGGTTGGAAGAAGAGCTGGAACAGTTAAGAGATGAATGGATTATTAACCGATTATTAAATTAATTGCCAGCTATTCTGAGAATTGATTGATAATTTTAAGACTTTTAACATTCCAGTTCTCTGATTTCAGCCTCCAAAATGTGAATATTTTCTGTGAAGCCCGACCGATACAGATTTTTTGGTTGGCTGATATGATGCCAAAATTAAGAAGTAAAAAACAAAAAACAAAAACGATTTACCACCAACCAAGCAATGTACATCATGCTGCGCTTCATTGGGATTGGCAGTCTCTGTGTCACATCTCTCAGCATTTGAATAAATAGACTTCTTGTCTATTTTGAACTTTCCTAGCTGATCACTTGCCTCTTGTTGCTACAAAATGGCCACTGTAATTGAAAATGAATGGCAGCTGGTCGCTTTTCTGTCTCTTGTAGCGAATGTAACCAAAGGGTGATGGGGGTCCAAGCCATGCTGGACAGCATTAGAAAGAATGGCATCAGAGTGCCCTCTGCTGGACAGACTACATAATGACACAACTTCCAAAAGCCAAGGTGTTTTTCTGCATTGTTTATTTGGTAAAATAAAAGTTTTCATGTGAGAAAAAAATAATGCTGATACCGACATGTTGGTGAAAGGCTCATATCAGCCGATATTCTTGGCTAACTGAGATGTCGGCTGGACTATAATTTTCTGGTTTCTTTACTAGTTTCTTTACTTTAGTAAATCTACATTCTCAAAGTCTACATCAGTGCACCTGATTGATGCCCACTTGTGAGATTTCACAGACATTTGTCATTGCTTCCCCTCTCACAGTCCAGGGCCCTCATTTATCAAGCCCGCCTACTCACAGATGTGTTCTTACATAGTGCATAAAATATAAAAAATACAATTTACAAACACCCAAACTGAGGTTAGCCTGTTAGCTTAGCTGGTTAGGACTGAAAGAGAAGGGCGTGTTCAGGCAACAATGGAAATGAGTGCTTTCACTTTATTGCGTTACCCATCTATTTTTGTTTAAATTGACTGTATATATGTTGGTATGTGCATTGAATTGTACTAAATAAATTCAGTTTAAAAAATGTCAACAGTGAGCCACCCACACTACACCCCTTTATGCATTATTGGCAAAGCCCAGACACGAGCTTCATAGCGGCTGTTGTGGGGAAGACAAAAAGAAGCACGAGAACCCGTCTGTGGTGCCCATTGAATCTCATTTGTAATGTTTGTGAAACAAACTGGAATTGCTTTTCCCGCGAGAGGCGGAATTAAATTTGGGCCTTTGTCAAAGGGAAGTGTTTGTCAGACCAAAGGGAATGTTGAACCGTAGATTCTCAAACATGCCTCTCACACACACTTTCTCCTTTTGCGTATGTGTTTTCAGAAGGAAGGCAGCAATAAAACCAAAGCTAAGGGTACAGCCATGTTTACTTTAAGTTTCTGTTTCCCTTACAAGTCCCAGTCCCGTAACATTTCACTTTTCTAGAGGCTGCTGTGCTGCCGTACCGCCCTGACTGGAAGACCGTGTTGTTACTTGGCACCATAAAACATCTCTTCAGAGAGCTGTTCCACACTCAAATATTTATCGGCCCATCAAACACAGTGAGATCTCGGTGAAAAAAAGACCCCTGCTTTCAGATGCTCAGCCCAACTTGGAGATGCATGTTGTCCAGAGTTGTTTTTTTTTTTTTTTTTTTTTTTTTGTTATTGATTAGAGTTTGACTGTTCAATTTAAGAGATTCAGTGTTGTGAGCTGTGTGTCAGAATGTGACGCATCAGTGACAAAGATTATCCAACAGCTTTACCAACATCTGGTGATGCTCAGATTGTGCAAACCAAATCTGTAACAACACCTCATTTGTAATCATTTTCTCGTTTTGGTATAAAAATTTCTTTGTAGAATACCGAAAAAGCAGCACATGTATGTACGTCATTTCATGCTATGTGTAAATTCAACTCCACCTGCTCCTAATTTCCATCATTTATGTGATGATAAGATTCCTTGAGACAAAATTCCAGCAGGTGATAATCAGATCTAGGGCATATGACCAAGCGGCGACCTCCAGAGGAAGTACCAAAGCCTGCAGTTCCTCAAAAGGCCACTTGAGGCTAGCTTTAAAAGACATTCAATGCCTTTAGCCACCAATGGTCAAAGGTCCCTCTTTATAGCAGAAATAAACATCTTTACAGCCTGTTACACAGACAAATAACGGTTTTGGTCTCAAAAGATAGTTTCTTTGTTGTACATTGATTAAGGTTAATTAATATTATCACTTATGCAACCTTTGTCTCTCAGGCCATCAGACTGTACAACTCCTCACTCGTGGGAGGAGGAGTAACAGGAAGACAGAGGACGGGAAGGAGAGGAACAGCCAGTAAACCAGTAGTGAGCAGTATTTCTTGTATTTATATTTGCAAATTGTTTTTCACTTTCGATACTATGTGCTTCTTATATATATATATATATATATATATATATATATATATATATATATATATATATATATATATACATACAAACAGTCACCCAGTCATAGACCAGTAGTTCCTTTTCGATTATCTTAATACAAATATGAGGTCCTATGGATTACTCGGCAGTCAATTTTATGAACAGATCATGTAAAAAGTCTGTGCTCCAGTATTTTTGGTGAGGGAAATTTTGTCTAATTTGTATGTTAGCACCATTAGCACTAATTTAGAAAGTAATGTTAGCTACATTGATGGTGCCAGGGTTACTGAGGTATATAGTATAGTTGATGTATAGGTATATACCTACTATACCTATGGGTAGATTCCTATAGATGAGTTTACGGAGCATTTGTCCATTACATACCCACACTATGAATATTACATAAGCAAAACAAAGTTGATTTTTGGATTATTATGGCATTTATTAGAGCAGTCTCTGTGGATAAGTCCACTATAATTATAGCCAAATTCCCCCAAATGAAAATATAAGTTAGTAGTAAACAGCACACTGCTGTAGTTTTATTGTTCTTTAGTCATAGTATGTCTGAAATATGAGTTGATGAATAAATTGTACTTTATTATGACCACAGCCAAGAGATTCGGCTTTAAATGTTGAATTAGTCTTTCCTCCAAGCAGTTACTGGGGAAACGTAAATGCATACATGCTAATGATAGCCTGTTAGCAATTCTAATGTGATGCTAACATTAGCATGAAACTCCACTAGCATCACATAACACAATGCTAATGAGCTAACATTAACATGAGGTGGAAAGGTGCCTCTTGTGTGCACAATGGGATTTATAATCTACTTCAAAATATACACTCAACAAAAATATAAACGCAACACTTTTGGTTTTGCTCCCATTTTGTATGAGATGAACTCAAAGATCTAAAACTTTTTCCACATACACAATATCACCATTTCCCTCAAATATTGTTCACAAACCAGTCTAAATCTGTGATAGTGAGCACTTCATCCCACCAATCCATCCCACCTCACAGGTGTGCCATATCAAGATGCTGATTAGACACCACGATTAGTGCACAGGTGTGCCTTAGACTGCCCACAATAAAAGGCCACTCTGAAAGGTGCAGTTTTATCACACAGCACAATGCCACAGATGTCGCAAGATTGGAATGTCAACCAGAGCTGTTGCTCGTGTATTGAATGTTCATTTCTCTACCATAAGCTGTCTCCAAAGGCATTTCAGAGAATTTGGCAGTACATCCAACCAGCCTCACAACCGCAGACCACATGTAACCACACCAGCCCAGGACCTCCACATCCAGCATGTTCACCTCCAAGATCGTCTGAGACCAGCCACTCGGACAGCTGCTGAAACAGTCGGTTTGCATAACCAAACTGTCAGAAACCATCTCAGGGAAGCTCATCTGCATGCTTGTCATCCTCATCGGGGTCCAGGCAGATGGCAGACAGCGTGTGTGGCGTCGTGTGGGTGAGCGGTTTTCTGATGTCAATGTTGTGGATCGAGTGGACCATGGTGGCGGTGGGGTTATGGTATGGGCAGGCGTCTGTTATGGATGAAGAACACAGGTGCATTTTATTGATGGCATTTTGAATGCACAGAGATACCGTGACGAGATCCTGAGGCCCATTGTTGTGCCATACATCCAAGAACATCACCTCATGTTGCAGCAGGATAATGCACGGCCCCATGTTGCAAGGATCTGTACACAATTCTTACAAGCTGAAAATGTCCCAGTTCTTGCATGGCCGGCATACTCACCGGACATGTCACCCATTGAGCATGTTTTGGATGCTCTGGACCGGCATATACGACAGCGTGTACCAGTTCCTGCCAATATCCAGCAACTTCGCACAGCCATTAAAGAGGAGTGGACCAACATTCCACAGGCCACAATTGACGACCTGATCAACTCTGTGCGAAGGAGATGTGTTGCACTGCATGAGGCAAATGGTGGTCACACCAGATACTGACTGGTATCCCCCCCCAATAAAACAAAACTGCACCTTTCAGAGTGGCCTTTTGTTGTGGGCAGTCTAAGGCACACCTGTGCACTAATCATGGTGTCTAATCAGCATCTTGATATGGCACACCTGTGAGGTGGGATGGATTATCTCAGCAAAGGAGAAGTGCTCACTATCACAGATTTAGACTGGTTTGTGAACAATATTTGAGGGAAATGGTGATATTGTGTATGTGGAAAAAGTTTTAGATCTTTGAGTTCATCTCATACAAAATGGGAGCAAAATCAAAAGTGTTGCGTTTATATTTTTGTTGAGTGTACTTCATTTACAGTTTTGCTTAGAAACATTTTACTGCTCATCTTTGCCCTGAACAGACTAACACAGATGCACAAATTTTGACCTTAGACAGTTATGGTGTAGATTATTTTTTGAGTTATCATGTTAACAAACTGGAGGGAATGGACTCATTTATCCATTTAGTCATTGACTCACATTTGACAGGAAACATGCCAAAGGATTTCCAAAAACTAGGAAGAAGAGATTAACAGCCAAACCCCATATATGATTCATAGAACATGCACAAGCCGAGACTTCTTATTTTGCTTGTACTCACAAGCCGGTATGCACGAACGTTTCGTGATAGAAAGCTATGTATGAAAATATGTCTGCATGTGCAAACAGTGACTCGAGAAGCTGACAGAAGCAGCAGATGTCGTCGTCCCCACACTGCTATTAGTGGGACTTCACATGCACGGTGGAGGTTGTTTTCATGTATGCAGATCCAGATGTGGTGGAGTGTTTTATTTGTCTCATGCAGAAGTCTTAAATGCATGACCTGACTCACACTATATTCAGTTTGCGAGACGTCTGCTGCACAGTGGCGTCTGGATTTAAAGTAAAAGTCAGAATCCTTTAACATGGACTGTGTCCAAGGCATTGGGCATGCATGCACACATACATCACCAGCACTGACAAATCAATAGGTGCTAAGAAAAAAGGCGAGCAGTGTTGCAATAAATGTCAGCAGATTACATTATAGGCTATAGCATTGTAGAATACTTGTTCAGAGTTGCTTATTATTCCCCCAAAACTCAGACATTTATTTTTTGTGTACATATACCACAAAGGAAACAATGTAAAATTTATAAGTTCATTAATTTATTTTGTTAGTATATATCTGTCATCTAGCAAGGGGTGCTGTGGCATCTTTTCTAGCGGCACCCCCAGTTCCCATTGAGGCTTTTCAGGTTTCAAATCCTGCAAAACCTCGGAGAGGTCACCACGCTGTGAGATCTCAGTAACATTGAGAACTGCATTGAGACGCTCTGATCAGGCTGCACTTTAACCGCTGCACACGGACAACAGCATTAACATCGCAACATAAAACTATTTTTATATTGTGCCGAAAACTCTTGTGAATATATTCTCTGGGTTTATAGACGTTGTTATTGCATTTGTTTTATGTAAACATGCGGGAATCACAGGCTGTCTCTCTGTTATTTTCAATGGGAGCTGCTGTGAGCCACGCTCGCTTCCTGATCATGTCGTTCTGGGGGAAAGTGAAGTTTGCTCTTTAACGTTTTGATTATTGTTCTTTACAACACTGTTTGTCCTCTTTGTTCCAGACTAATATTCCAGTCATTTTGATCAGGATATGTAATTCAAAGCGCATATTAAACAAATATGTAGGACTGCTTTTTTGCATTTACGCAATATCTCTAAAATCAGAAAGGTCTTGTCTCAGAGTGATGCTGAAAAACTAATTCATGCATTTATTTCCTCTAGGCTGGACTATTGTAATTCATTATTATCAGGTTGTCCTAAAAGTTCCCTAAAAAGCCTTCAGTTAATTCAAAATGCTGCAGCTAGAGTACTGACGGGGACTAGAAGGAGAGAGCATATCTCACCTATATTGGCCTCTCTTCATTGGCTTCCTGTTAATTCTAGAATAGAATTTAAAATTCTTCTTCTTACTTATAAGGTTTTGAATAATCAGGTCCCATCTTATCTTAGGGACCTCGTAGTACCATATCACCCCAATAGAGCGCTTCGCTCTCAGACTGCAGGCTTACTTGTAGTTCCTAGGGTTTGTAAGAGTAGAATGGGAGGCAGAGCCTTCAGCTTTCAGGCTCCTCTCCTGTGGAACCAGCTCCCAATTCAGATCAGGGAGACAGACACCCTCTCTACTTTTAAGATTAGGCTTAAAACTTTCCTTTTTGCTAAAGCTTATAGTTAGGGCTGGATCAGGTGACCCTGAACCATCCCTTAGTTATGCTGCTATAGACGTAGACTGCTGGGGGGTTCCCATGATGCACTGTTTCTTTCTCTTTTTGCTCTGTATGCACCACTCTGCATTTAATCATTAGTGATCGATCTCTGCTCCCCTCCACAGCATGTCTTTTTCCTGGTTCTCTCCCTCAGCCCCAACCAGTCCCAGCAGAAGACTGCCCCTCCCTGAGCCTGGTTCTGCTGGAGGTTTCTTCCTGTTAAAAGGGAGTTTTTCCTTCCCACTGTAGCCAAGTGCTTGCTCACAGGGGGTCGTTTTGACCGTTGGGGTTTACATAATTATTGTATGGCCTTGCCTTACAATATAAAGCGCCTTGGGGCAACTGTTGTTGTGATTGGCGCTATATAAAAAAAATTGATTGATTGATTGATATATATATAAATATGTCTGAAATTCGGTTTGTACTTACTAAATTCCACGCAGATTAAACATAGCAGACACGGATTATTTGTTATAATTGTTTTAGCAGGTTTTCAGGGTATCATGCAGCAGTCTCTTATTAACGTGATGAAAAGCATTAAAAAAATTACATTTTTGTAGTATAATATTAATTTACAATTGTCATCATGTGGATTCTTTATGTTGTTTTGATTACAGCGACTCTCTGGTGCGCAAGGGATTATGGGATACGTGAAAACCCAGAATGGCTATGGCGCATGGAAGTGCCAAAATCTGCAGTTACTCAAATGTCCACTCAAAGTGAGTGGTCTTCTTTTTATCACTAGCACTATGAGTACTAATGCTTTTTTCGGGGATACAGATGCATCATCAGCAAACATGGTGACTTTTCAGAGACGCGCAGATATCCAGAACAAAAAGACGATGACGTAGAAAACTTTGCCTTCTCAGCGGCAAGGCCCTTTAATTGTTTACCAGCTGGCATTCCTTTGTGCCAAAGGAAGTGTTTGATGCAAAGTCATTCCGGTGGTACCAGTCATTGGTGACTGGTTAGTGTCAAAGTCTAATAGTCATACAGTAAGACAGCAAGCACCATGATCTGAAAAACTTGGACCTTCTTCCCCTACTTGGTGATTTTTTTTTAATTGTAGTTGAGTGTATTAACATTTTTGTTGGCTAGCTGAGGAACAAGTTCAATAAACTGACCACTTAGAGAGGCGACCCCATAATATTTGCTTCAGTTGTGGTTCTGTATGGAAACTTGATTTTCCAGTCAGTCAGTCATTTTGGGCTTTATGCAAAAAGCACTACTCTGTAAGCATTGTATGTGCCAGTTTTATATGTTACTTTAAATATAGTAGTTTAGGTGGGGTTCACTGTATTTAGTGGCCGGGATTCTCTGCCCCACCAAGAACTGCTCTTAGTCGTTTGCCTTCGGCGCAATCTGTGACACTGGGTTCTGGATTCCTTTCGACACTGTAAGTTTTAACTTCTATTCACCTCTTATCTACAGTATGTTCTCCTCAGCACACAGTGTATATCTTAATTGTAGTAATGTTCATCCTATTTTAGGGTAGTTATTCTTTCAAGACACATGGAAGAAATACAGAGAGCTATAAATGTGCAATGTGGATTCCTTACGTTCTCAGAGGAGCAATGATGAAAAATCAGGAGAGCTATTTGTTCCGTTTTAAGGATGTGTGTTTTGGTCTTTGCTTCTGATCAAAAATAAAACTTTTGTTTTCATGTCCCATATTCCCCGTTGGATTAGCAGACGCACAAGAAGATCTTTTGTAGCTATCTAGGACATTGAACTGCCAAAGCCTTGTTTGAATTCTTCAGTTTCCCCCCATTGTTTCTGGTTTGATTTAATTTTAGAAGCCCTTTGAAAAGACACTTAACATGCTCGAAAAGGGGGGTACATGCAGGATTGAGGAAATACCTGCTAATTACTTTTGATATTTTGATATTTTACAGATTAGAATTGTAGAATCTGCCCCCCCCCCAATAAAAGTGTTATGAAGTGGAGGGGGAGCACATATGTTGCATTATTTTTGAAATGTGGTGTGACTGCTTAATACAATAAGGCACAAAATGCATTTAATCAGCACATTATTTATTTAGTATATAAACCCTGCATTAGTGAGCAGAATCTAATGAGCTAAATATTGTTATTGTATCAGGCACAAAAGCCATGTAAACTGCTTGCTGTCGCCACTGAACAGATGATCATAGGTGAGGTAAAAGTGTAATGTAGTTAAATGTTTGAAAACTCAGTGCATTATTTATTTATAATACAAATATTGCATGAGAGAGCACAAAGTAATGAGCTAATTAATGTTACTGTATTAGGCACAAAAGCAAAATAAATTACTTCTTGTCACTACTGAACAGATGACCGGAGGTCAGACAAACATGCAGTGTTTGAAATGTTTTAAAACCACATTATTTATTTATAATACAACTACGGCATTCACAAGCAGAAGCTAATGTGCTTGTTATATGAGGCACAAAACCCAAGCAAACTGCTTCTTGTAGACACTGAACAGATGATCATTAGACAGGTAAGGTGTAATGTAAGTAAATGCTTGAAGACTGTTTGTAAAACATATGTAAAAAGATAATAGCCTTACTAGCTTTGCCTAGTTGACCTGCTGTTGGTGTTCTTGATGTCACACACAGCCCGAACAAGTGGAGCTCCAAGTAGTATTTAAGTTTTATTGGCGCTTTTTATTCCAGAGTGTGGTCTTTCAGTTTGAGAGCATGATTTTTAAAGCCCCGGTCACATGGCACACGGTGTTTGCTGAACTAAGGAAAAAAGTCCCGAAGTCACAAATCATCGGGAAAAAGTGGATGAATGAGCCTGGACATCTCCATCACCGAAAAGCCTGCGAGTGCAGAGCACATAAACGACCGAAATCCAAACCGAAACTAACAAAAGAGGGATGCGTTTTACAGATCAAAGACTCCAATTATGGACAGATATGGTCGTATGTCACAGATATGTAAAAGCAGCTCTTTAAGGGTAACAGTTTGCTGATGACAAGAAAGTTGCGACATTCACAGGCTCAGAATTCTGGGACTTTGATAACACCTGACGCAAATCCCCAACTGTATAAACTGAACAACTTGTAAATCCAAGGAGGTTATTGTTGGATTTGGCTTTCTCTGTGACTCTCCCTGTATGGCACACCAGTCAGTTGCATGCTACTTTCCCAGCCAAGGCCAGTACCATTTACAACTATTTGGAGTGGGAATGTGCAGATTAAATGTCTTGTTCAAGGACATGTGACTAGAGAGCAAAAGCAAATCTACATATTATTTGCCCAACTCCTTACCCTATGCTCAGATTAGCTACAAATGTGGGTAACGAGCAGATGGTATTTGTCTGGCATTCCTGGGGCATGGCCAGCTGATATTACTTGATGTTGCTGTGCACAATGTTTAATGAGAGATTTTAATGGACGGGGAAACCCAACGATGTCACTACAAGCTTTTCCTCCATGTTTTACTGCTTGACCATGCCAAAGTTTGTGTTGTGTGGGCCGCTGAAGAGGAGGTACTGCTGGCCCACCACCACCAGAGGGCGCCCTGCTTGGAGTGCGGGCTCCAAGCACGAGAGGGCGCCAGACCCAGAGGAAGTGACAGCTGTCACTCATCACACCAGCTGTCACTCATCTACACCAGTACTTAAGCCGGACTGCAACTCCACCTCCCCGCCGAGAAATCGACTACCGAGAGGTATTTTCTCTGCTATCTGACACTTTGTGTGTACTAAACCAGATCTCTTTTGCAGCCTTATTCTTGTGGACGTTGCCTTATCCGGGACTTCGGCGTGTGGCGAGACGACGACGACTGCGCCACACTCTCTGAACAGATAAGTGGTTAGACAAGAGCTGCACGAGTGTGTGATTCGGAGGTGGAGGTTCTCCTCCTGACTGTGTACAGACTGTGGACCACTGAGTGTAAGGACTTACACTCATTCATCTTGTCTCTGCTTTTTGCCAGCAGTACCAGGGTCGACAGCCGAAGACAGAGGTCACCTGGGGACTCGGGACTTGGCGGCTCCGGTGTTCTTCAGACCGTTGGTGGTGGAGGCCGTGTGGGACGCGGCCTCTCTCTCGTCGGGGTCTTCTATCTTCGAGCCTGCCCACACGTCACCTGGTGTTAATTGACTTTACAAATTCTGTGTGTTACGTTGTGTGTTGTCACAACATTAAATTGTTACCTTTTGGCTTACTCATTGTCCGTTCATTTGCGCCCCCTGTTGTGGGTCCGTGCTACGACACCTTCCCAACAGTTTGATTTATTGATTTCAGTAAAACATGCATCACCTAGCTGGTGGCGCAGTTACCACTTGTCTCTTACTGTTGTAAAATACCCACTCTGATGGAAAATGAATGGCAGCTGCTCGCTTTGTGTTTGTCTCCTGATCACACTGATCTACCGGTGGTACCCATGGATTTGCATTCACATTTTCAAGCAGTTCCACATGCTAAACTGCAGAATAATAATCTTTATTTGCTATTATATTACAGAATGAATTTTGAATTTTGTTAATAACTAGGTGTTGCTTCTAAAAATACTCACGAAGGAAATCTGAGCTGAACTGCACTCATCCATTGGACTAATAGTGTTTGATCAGATCTACTCATGGAGTGACTTGTGGTTCAGCCTCCCGATTGTTTCCTAATCCCCTCGATGCTCGTTTTAGCCTTGAATGCCTTCCTGTTTGCAAAGGGATGTGTGGTTATGAGCAGCTGAGTTTTTGAAATGATCGGGCAAGCTTCCACCTGAGGCAGTGTGCAGCGTTTATATTACCTCTTTTCTCCAATTTTAGCCTTTTTTTTTCTCGTTTTTTTTTTTTTTTTTTTGGAATTGCAGCAGCCTCTTTGGCCCAAACATGCCTGCTGTACAAAAATGTGAAAATGGCCTTTGCGTTTATTTAAAATGCCTATTTCAGTGCCTTGACGAATGTTAATGTTAAACATTGCTTACACATACCAGAATGTCTGTCGCCTCGTCCTTAGTTTAATCGTACCTAGATATAACTGTCAGACAGATTGTTTCCTAACTGACATTTCAATGAGTCAGCCCCCCCTCCCCCCGAATGCCTGATTGCAAGCAGTTTGGCAATGAGTCAGCCTGCAACTCGGTTGCTTATTTTAGATGATGCATGCATGTATGCAACATTAAAGAAACGTAGCCTCGGTGAAATATACAATATAAAATATTCACATTTCCTTCCTGTCAAACATGTTGACTTCTATTTCAGGAATTAATCTGGAGAATCAGGAACTCTGACTAATAATTATTTACAGCACAGGCTGCGTTGAAGTGAATCTGTTTCAGGGTCTGGAGGCATGAGGTTTAAGCGTGATATTTTGGGCACGGGTTGACCGTGTGGATGGTTTCGGGATGTTGTGTTTTCCACTGCGGTTGCCATCACACATCCATGTGCTTCTATGGGTTTGGATTCTTACACACAGTTCATGTCTTCCAGTCTGGCTCCTATCCGATGCTTCAGCTCAGTGCAGATTCACTTCTGTGTCTAATTAGGCAACCGGGTGGCAGGATGGGACGACACTGGTCTGAAATTCCATTAAGGTCAGAGGACTTTGAGGACAACCTTCATTGATGTACCAGGTTTGGTATAAATTAGACATTGATTGACCTTTGGCGAATTTGATCTCACCTGGGAAATTCAAGAACTCACCTCCACATCTATGCAAACTTTGGGACAAAAAAAAAAAACCCTTCAGTGTTGACCATTGACACCAATGACTTTGACCATTGGTAAAACAAACCCTATAATTTAAATTCTTGGGGGAGGGGTGGGGGGAGCAGCAAAATCTTGACATTTCACCCCTAATCGGTGTTTCGCAGTTGTGAATCTCATGCCGTCTCGTGGTCTGTAACTCACGCAAGAGGTCGGTTTCAGCAGAGTTCCGATGTTAGGAGCTCAGTACTCACAGTGTAAACACACCTCGTGAAGTGTGGACAATAGAACATCAGGCACGGCAGAAGTCTATCACAGGTGCTACACCTCCTCTAGATAACCCTCTCAACTATCATAATCACACGTGAACTAGCTAAATCAACGCCATCCACAGCTTTGCTTTGCCATTGTTTATATGCACTGTGAGACGCGGAACTCTGCTGGCACCGCGGTGCATTCTGGGAAGGGACGCGCAAGGGGCCACCAGGGGGATTATGGGAAATGCTGAAGTACCGAATAACCTTTGTCTTTGAAACAAACCCTTTAATGGCAGTTCTGGGGTTGCCCATCGTACACATAGCATGTTTGGTGGAAATCTGCCAAAGGACCAAGTAGGAGTCGGGTACAAACAGACAGTTTTCAAATTATGGTGTAAGAAGAAGATTGTTTTGTACTCAGAGCCTCAGACACTTTGCAGATGGTGTTGCACAAACTCATTCTCATTTTAGGATTTTGCAGTACTCTAGCGAGCACATTTTCAGAGGAATCAGGGTCAGAGTTAATGGTTGTGGTGACACTATGCCGTGCTAAGAACAATTTTGTCAATATTGTGACAGTTAGAGCTTCTGGATGCCAGTCACTGTGTCTGAATGGAGAAGGAACACGCCGCGGTGGCTCCTTGCCAGCACCGTTTGGGCCCCTTCCAGCAGCAGCAAAGCCCTCAGCTTTGTTGGAGAACCTCTTTTGTTTCAGGCTGCTGCCCTTCTTACATCAGTGCCAGGCTCTTTCACTTGACCTCGTTCATCTTGGCTCTGCACGGGAAGCTCTTTGGCAGGTGCGAAGGTTTTGAGCCACGGCGTCACATCAGTCACACGATGAAGCTCGCCGGAGTAAACTGTAGAAATGGCTCCCCGAGAGAATGCTTTGCTTTTCCTTTGTATCTGAATGCCTTTCGTGAGGCAAAGGTCAGTCGTTTCACACATCAGTGTGATTCCAAATGGATTTGTGTGTGCGGAACTCTGAGCTGGAATGTTTTGGCCGAGTGACAACATCGTGTTTCACTGCAAATCACTTGACAATAGTTGCTATTTTTGCTGTATATTGAATATATGCCAGATGTAGCCTGTATAGCTTTTGAAGTGCTTAATTTGGTTTTAAACAAAGTAGAAAAGTAGTGGCACATTAAAAGTTCAAGTAACAGGCCATTACTCACTTGTGAAAAGACATGTTTTGGTCTTGTTGCCGGATTTGTGCAGCCACGGACCATCCTGACTCCGACATTCCAGCTGGGACATGTATCCTTAATATAAATGTATAAAACTCACGCCTGAGTACTGCACGTAATGTTTTGACCACTTCCAAAATGGCGACAATGCAGCCTTGTCTGTACACGGTCACATGATAGGAGCGCCCTCTAGCCTTTTCTGTATAACGCTATGGCACATTCCAGAATGTTTGTTGTTACCATTAGCGTCCCCTCTGCCATACTCTGCACTCATTATTTGTGCTATATGAATCTCGACATCTTGCCATATGTACGGATGATTAGCTTTAATGTTGTATTCGGAACCCTCAGTGATTTGTAAAGAACAGGACCCCCCCCCAACGACTTCTTGAAAAAGTGCGTTTATGAGAATACCTTGGTAATTTGAGTTATGAACGACTTAACCTACGCTACAGTAGAGCTAGGCTAGCATTATTTTTGGGGCTAAATGAAATTGTTAGATATTTTTGCTGCTGGTAACTTAATAATGAAGCAGATAAGTATGATTTCTGGCCAGAATTGTTCACTTGGTGATGCAAGCATCAAATTTGGCATGAATGTTCTTCATAAATCAGTGTTTGAGAAAAAAGTGTTGGCCACTTGAAAATCCAATATGGTGGCCAGGTAGGGGTCATGAAGAATTACACAGGGATCAAAATCTAAAAATGCTCCAATCATATTGAAAAGTATAACACTATTTGTCTGATCATAAATATTCCAAAAAGTATAGTTTGGACTATCTGTGTCTGACTGTTATGGAGTTATGGGGTAAAAACAGCAAGATGGTGACAAAGGTCAGTTTCAGTTTGTATAGGGGTCAAAAGATAAAGTTGCATCAATTTTTGTAAAATATGATGCAAATTATTGGTTGAGTTAATAGGGTTTAAAAAGGAATAGTTGCACCATGTGTCATGTTCAGTTGTCACGTTACAGGGTAACATACGGGTCTGTCAATAAAGTATAGGTCCTTTTATTTTTTTCAAAAACTATATGGATTTCATTCATATGTTGTTACGTCAGACATGCTTGAACCCTCGTGCGCCATGCGTGAGTTTTTCCACGCCTGTAGGTGACGTCATTCGCCTGTGAGCACTCCTTGTGGGAGGAGTCGTCCAGCCCCTCGTCGGAATTCCTTGTCTGAGAAGTTGCTGAGAGACTGGCGCTTTGTTTGATCAAAATTTTTTCTAAACCTGTGAGACACATCAAAGTGGACACGGTTCGAAAAATTAAGCTGGTTTTCGGTGAAATTTTTAATAGCTGATGAGAGATTTGAGGTGATACTGTCGCTTTAAGGACTTCCCACGGAGCGAGACGTCGCGCAGCGCTCTCAGGCGCCGTCGTCAGCCTGTTTCAAGCTGAAAACCTCCACATTTCAGGCTTTATTGATCCAGGACGTCGTGAGAGAACAGAGAAGTTTCAGAAGAAGTCGGTTTCAGCATTTTATCCGGATATTCCACTGTTAAAGGAGATTTTTTTAATGAAAGACGTGTGGACGGGTCCGCGCGTCGGGACGCAGCTGGCGCGGTGCGGCGGCACAGGAAAAACACCTCCGTGTTGATAACCATTTGTAAAATCCAGGCGGCTTTTGATGGCTTTCAGTGGAGTGAGTATATGAGAAATTGTTTAACAGCTGGACATGTTCCAACTTGTCCTTAAGGCTTCCAACAGAGGTGTTTTTCCTGTGGCGGAGCGTCGCGGCGGCTGCGAGCCGACGCTGCAATCCGCCCGCACGTCTTTCATTAAAAAAAATCTCCTTTAACAGTGGAATATCCGGATAAAATGCTGAAACCGACTTCTTCTGAAACTTCTTTGTTCTCTCACGACGTCCTGGATCAATAGAGCCTGAAATGTGGAGGTTTTCAGCTTGAAACAGGCTGATGACGCCGCCTGAGAGCGCTGCACGACGTCTCCTTAAAGCGACAGTATCACCTCAAAATCTCTCATCAGCTATTAAAATTTTCACCGAAAACCAGCTTAATTTTTCGAACCGTGTCCACTTCGATGTGTCTCACAGGTTTAGAAAAAATTTTGATCAAACAAAGCGCCAGTCTCTCAGCAACGTCTCAGACAAAGGAATTCCGACCAGGGGCTGGACGACTCCTCCCACAAGGAGTGCTCACAGGCGAATGACGTCACCTACAGGCGTGGAAAAACTCACGCATGCGCACGAGGGTTCAAGCATGTCTGACGTAAAAACATATGAATGAAATCCATATAGTTTTTGAAAAAAATAAAAAGGACCTATACTTTATTGACAGACCTCGTATGTCACATGCCATAGAATCCAGTGGACGTCGACATTGTTTGACATTTACTTTGCAAACCAATCATTCAACACAGTCAAAACTATTCCATTTATTAATCCTATTAGTTCAACCAATAATTTGCACCACGTTTTACCAAAATTGGGGCAACTTTAACTTTTGACTCCTGTACAAACTGAAATTGACCTTTGTCACCATTCTTGCTGTTTTTATCCCATAACTCCAGAACATTCAGTCATAGATTATCCAAACTATATCTTTTGTAATCTTTGTGACCAGACACATAATGTGGTATAGCTTTCAATATGATTGGAGCGTTTTTAGATTTTGACCCCAGTGCAATTCTTCATTGACCCCTACCTGGCCGCCATATTGGATTTTCAAGTGGCCTGCACTTTTTCCTCAAACACTGATTTATGAAGAATGTTCATTTCAAATCTGATGCTTGCATCACCAAGTGAAGAATTGTTTCAGTTATCTGCTGCACTATAACTTATTCTACATACATTGTGAATATATTACATATAGCAGTAATGTCTTGTTAAAAATTCATTTAAAGATGTATTTCCAACATTAGTAACGTTGCATCACCTTGCCTTTTCTCAACTTAAAGAATAATTAAAACAAGATGTCTGATACTTGAATGGTACTTTAAAATAACACTAATTTTCAGTTGCGTTATGAGCAGTACTAGTGATTAAAAATAGCTTTTGTCAACATCATAAAATGTAAAACAAAAGAAAGCAGACTCAAGTTTTCTAACTTCAAGTTCCTTTTAAAAAGATGAAGATCTCGACTTTATCTGTTGAGTAGGTTATAATAATAGTGCCTCCTCCCAAGCAGACGCACCACTCGGCAAAAGTCTGAGAAGGTTGCACTTCACTTTGCAAAGTGAAGGAATGAAAAAAAAAAAAAATTAAAAGTAAGTCCCTTCGGCTGCTTCCTTGTTTTTCCACAGGTGGCTCTGCATGTTGATTTGGCACAAGTTTTACACCAGATGCCCTTCTTGACGCAACTCCGTGAGTTTTCTGCACTGAAAACAAGCACACTTAATCGCTTGGCCACGACCCTTGCCCTTTTGCCAGTTAAAAGTAAACTCCCATAAAGAAATGCAAACTCCACCTTTGTGCTGCATGTTTCACCTCACGGAGCTTTGGTGGCTTAAGTGCACTCCAACAGGTTGTTGTGCACTCTGACTGGTTGGCACTAATCCTTTAACTTTCTGGAAATCCTCTGACTGCTTTCTCAGTACTACAGCACTCTGCATCTTGTGCATTCCGGTTTAAAGAGAATGGCAGGTGCCACTCTGACTGGTTATAATGAAGGCAGTAAATCTGACCACCTTGTGCTCAGCACTCTGGTTTGTGCTGATATTTCCTGCTGCTTAAATAGCAGTGTGCTCTCCAGCATGCACCAAATGGATTTTCACCCTTTGTGCCACTCATTTTTGTGCCGAGCTGTGAAGATAGAGCCCTTTGTCTCGCACTGCTCGTTGTACCGAGAAATGTTTGGGATATTATGTGTACCACCTTTGTGGTAATTGAGTGAAACAGATCCTGGGTGTATACCGAAAGAAAAAAAAATGCCCAGTGGTTTGTGCTGTGTAGTAGTTAATCAACCTGGGAAAAAGTCTCAGTATTTCAGAGCACATTGCATGACCTGGTGTGTGATTAACATTCTGGGTCCCTTGTCTGTTACCCAGATTATCCATGCTCAATTAAGAGTAGATTAGAAATGATGGCAGTATCTCTTACTTTAAACTACAGTGTTACAGTGTTTTTGTGAAATGGATGATGGATATTATTTATGGTGAGAGAAAGCCAGGGAGCTTGAATCCCTTTGGTCAAAGAAGCAAAAACACAAAAGTTGTGGGTTTGATCACACCTAGTGATGACATAATGCATTCTGCAACTTCACCAACAGGGGACACTATATCCTACACCACTCTAGCTTTAAGTGTGATGGATTAAATGGACTCACCCTGACTTTTAATCAGGCATTCCAGGGTTGCATTGCTTCATCCAAACGTAAAAATCGGGAGGTCATTGACTTGACAAAGTAGGGACCAGCCGCCCCGAGTCACTGACAGATTTATGGATGTGCATTATATTGACCCCTTACCTTGTGGAAATTGATCTTTGTCTTTGTGTCTGCTGCTTTTTCCAAAATAACCTCTGCTGTGTTTCTTCTCTCTGCAGGTATATGTCATCAATGTCACCTACTCTGACAACACTTCCCACATCATCTACAGAAGATACAGCAAATTCTTTGATCTACAGGTACTGTTCCATCACAACTGGTTATGTTTTTACTGTATCTGCAACCGCTTCCATAAAACCAAAATGTAGAACCTGATCAGAAATATGTTCCTCAGAAGAGCCGTACATGAATTCATTTCACATGGCCACTTTGGTGCAGCCAAAATGAGCTATGGTGCATCAAGCCTTTGAATTCAGTTCAAAGGACTAGAGAGAAGCAAACCAAACAGAAGATTTCATCATGGCAGCAAGCACAGTTGTGTGAATTAAAATGCTACACTTCAGCACTTAAATATTTCACAAACATTTACGAGGTCTATTAGAAAAGTATCCGACCTTCTTATTTTTTTCAAAAACCATATGGATTTGAATCACGTGTGATTGCGTCAGACAAGCTTGAACCCTTGTGTGCATGCGTGCGTTTTTCCACGCCTGTCGGTTGCGTCATTCGCCTGTGAGCAGGCTTTGAGTGAGGAGTGGTCCAGCCCCCTCGGCGGATTTTCATTGTCAGGAAATGGCGGAATGATTTGGGCTTTTTTTTCCATCAGAATTTTTTCAGAAACTGTTAGAGACTGGCAGCTGGAAACCATTAGAAAAATTTATCTGGCTTTCGGTGAAAATGTTACAGGCTTGGTAGAGAATAAGGAGTGTTACTGTCGCTTTAAGGACGGCCCCCAGCGGCTGTGGGCCGTGCCGCGCTCCGAAGCCGCCATCGACAGGCTGAACGACCATTTCATTTCTAAACGGATGGCTGTCTGGATCCGTAACCATCGTGTGCACTTTCTCTGGTTATCACAAGAGCTGGACATCAACCATTTTCCAGCAGATTTCACTTTTAACAAGAGATTTTGTCATGGAAAGCCGAGCGGAGGCTTCGCGCGTCACGATGGATTCGCTACTGGAGCGAGACAAAACCACCTCCCTTTTGGTCTCACAGGACGGCTTTGAGATGGCGTTCAGACAGCTGTCGGTGGTTTTTCCATCGAGCGATTATCCGAGAAATTGTGGATGTGCCTGGACATGCCAGAACATGTCCCGTGAGGCTTCATCACGGCGTTGCTTTGCGCCATGCGGCACCACCGCAACGCGCGAAGCCTCCGCTCCTCTTTCCATGACAAAAACTCCTGTAACAGTAGAATGTGCCGTTCATTTCCAAACTGGACGCTGTGTTTTATCCGGGACGTCGTCTGACTAGCACAGGAATTGTGAAAAGACGTGGACATCAGCACTTTTTCGGCACATTGAGACAGACGTGTGGAGGAATTCCGCATGTCGCGGTGGTGCCGCATGGCACACAGCAACGAGAAATGGCACACGATGGTCACGGATCCAGACAGCCATCCGTTTGAAAAAAATAATAAGGTCGGATACTTTTCTAATAGACCTCGTATATTCCCATAATAATGTGAAAATTTCTTGCTGTTCATCATTATTTATTATTTTATTAGAGCAGGTAGCTCAGTGTTAGAAGAGTTGGACTACCAACTGAGTTTTATATCGCATCCTTGAACAAGACACTTTGTCTGCATTGCCTCAGTGCTCCCAGTTGTAAATGGGTTCCTGTCTAATCAATGATGCCATCCATTTATTACTCCAGTCATTGTAATTTGACAGATTGGAGACCGGTCATTCAATGTTATCTGTACTCTCACAGTTTTTTTAATATGTTATACAGAACATATGGGACCGCAATTTTCATTAAAGAGTATTGCAACGTCATTTGTCCCAATTTGTCAATTTCAAGTTCAAAAAGTAGGTCAAAAGGTCGTCATACCTAAATATTCTCAAAAGATTAAATAAATATCAGATTTAGATCCCTTATTTAAAATCCTTTCCAATGATACCTTACTTTTGAAAATCAGACCATTGGTTGCTGCGTTATGGTCATTTCTGAAAAAAAGAAATGGCGATATCTCAGGAACCGTTGGTCCGATTGAGCTGAAATTTGAAAATTAGCTTTTTCCTACCAAAGACTACCTATATACCAAATTTCACCAAAATCTGAGGGGGTGAGGGTTAACCCATTGGGTGAAATGAGATGGAATGACCCTCAGGAAGAACTTTATCAATGTTCTCCTCTGTGGGTGTATTGTAGTTTTGCTCCGGACTGTGTTAAATGAAGTTATCATCACTCCAGGTGTTTGGAAGGCCTTGAATTTAATTTGGATTTGACTTAACTTATGTCCGTTGTTGCGTCTCAGTCTTCGACTTGTAAAGACCTCTATTTCACTGGTTGTACTCCACTGCAGGCACCATTCCATTATTTAGTGCATGATTATTTGAATCAAAATCTTTTTTAATTGAAATGCCTAATTTTGTGGCCCTTGCATTGATCTTTTATGAACAATGGCCCATTTCCAACGCAAGACCTTGCATGGCTTTTTAGGAGGTCTGACACCTTTGCACGTTTCTCCAACTGCTGCTGAAAAGTGATTTTTTTTTTTTTTGCCTCTTTTGGGCATGAGATAAGTCCTTGTTAAAGAGTTGGTACTTCTGAAAATCGTTGGGTAGGACTTGACACTAAGTGGTCGTTAATTCACGAGAGCAGGTGCCAAGACAGACTAGTGAAATGATGCCAAGAGCAGATGAACTGAAACAAAATGTGGATAGTAGAGAGATGGCCCAACCAAGAGGTACAGGCGATGGTGGCTTTCTTCTTGACGAATGATGTCTGGGGAGGAATATAGTCGTCAAAATACAATGAGAAAATCTACCTTGCAGATGGCGGTTGTCACCGCAACGGCTGAGAAGGCCATTTACGTGGCCTTTGCTGTAAACACTCGTGACATCTGGGAAGTAGGTTGAGTTCCGGCATTTGAAGAAGACCTCCTGTCCGTCCTGTGAACTTCAACTGTGTCTTGTATCGATTCATGAACATACATTGTGACTGTTCTGTGCCGCCTTGTCGCTGCCCATCTTCTTCGTACTTTGTTTCCTCAGTGAATCAATGTGTGTGTTAGTAATTGGTCAGGGAGCAGGGGAGATATTGTTTGTATCCTTTAGCCTTGTAGACCTGCAGTGTGCTGCATCCCCCTGGTCTTTTATACCACTCCTCCTTCCATCTTCCTTCTCCTCATTTCTTTTTCATCCCTTCTGTGCCTTGCCCTAAAAATGTCAGGGAGCTGACAGACCTTTTTTATAGTACAAGCAAAAAATGTGGATGAGGTCTTTGTCTCTATTTTTGCCTGCTTGGCTCAGAGATACATTGCACTCTGGTTTAAAGTGCAATATTCCCGCTTCAGATCTTAATTTATTTTAGAAAACTGCAGAAGTCTCAGTCCCATGTTTGCCAGTTTAACTGAATGTTTTTGTGTTCTTGCATTTATGGTCAATCAGAGTAGAGAGATATTCCTGACTTCCTGTGACTTCCTGTTCCGGAGCACAGCGGTGTTCTGCTGTATCTGTTAGCTGTTTGAACTGAGCTGTTTGAGTTCTTTGAATTAACAGTCTTTTTCAAGACTTTTTTACTTTTTACTTTTTTTTTTTTTTTTACTTTTTCACCGTGCTCCAACGCCTAAAGAAGACCTCTAACGGTCGAAACATCGCGACGGAGCACTTTTATCAGCTAACTTTCATCAGCGTTGGCAAGCTAACTAGCTTGCTAACGCTTTCGTTTTTATTTTTATTTTATTTTTTAGCACTGTTGTCGTGCTGCTCCACAGCCTGTCTAGTGGATTTTTATTTTATTTTAGCGCTGTTGTCGTGCGTTACCTGTGCTGCTCCACAGCCTGTCCAGTGGATTTTATTTTATTTTTTACCACTGTTGTCGTGCGTTACCTGTGCTGCTCCACAGCCTGTCTAGTGGATTTTTATTTTATTTTTTACCACCGTTGTCGTGCGTTACCTGTGCTGCTCCACAGCCTGTCCAGTGGATTTTTATTTTATTTTTTACCACTGTTGTCGTGCGTTACCTGTGCTGCTCCACGGCCTGTCTAGTGGATTTTTATTTTATTTTTTACCACCGTTGTCGTGCGTTACCTGTGCTGCTCCGCGGCCTGTCTAGTGGATTTTTATTTTGTTTTTTGCCGCCGTTGTCGTGCGTTGCCTGTGCTGCTCCGCGGCCTGTCTAGTGGATTTTTATTTTGTTTTTTGCCGCCGTTGTCGTGCGTTGCCTGTGCTGCTCCGCGGCCTGTCTAGTGGATTTTTATTTTGTTTTTTGCCGCCGTTGTCGTGCGTTGCCTGTGCTGCTCCGCAGCCTGTCTAGTGGATTTTTATTTTATTTTTTGCCGCCGTTGTCGTGCGTTACCTGTGCTGCTCCACAGCCTGTCTAGTGGATGTTTATTTTATTTTTTACCACTGTTGTCGTGCGTTGCCTGTGCTGTTCCACGGCCTGTCTAGTGGATTTTTATTTTATTTTATTTTATTTTATTTTATTTTTTTTACCACCGTTGTCGTGCGTTACCTGTGCTGCTCCGCAGCCTGTCTAGTGGATTTTTATTTTATTTTTTACCACTGTTGTCGTGCGTTACCTGTGCTGCTCCACAGCCTGTCTAGTGGATTTTTATTTTATTTTTTACCACTGTTGTCGTGCGTTACCTGTGCTGCTCCACAGCCTGTCTAGTGGATTTTTATTTTATTTTTTACCACTGTTGTCGTGCGTTACCTGTGCTGCTCCACAGCCTGTCTAGTGGATTTTTATTTTGTTTTTTGCCACCGTTGTGGTGCGTTGCCTGTGCTGCTCCGCAGCCTGTCTAGTGGATTTTTATTTTATTTTGGCACTGTTGTCGTGTGTTGCCTGTGCTGCTCCACAGCCTGTCTAGTGGATTTTTATTTTATTTTCTACCGCTGTTGTCGTGCGTTGCCTGTGCTCTCCACGGCCTGTCTAGTGGATTTTTATTTTATTTTTTGCCGCCGTTGTCGTGCGTTACCTGTGCTGCTCCACAGCCTGTCTAGTGGATTTTTATTTTATTTTGGCACTGTTGTCGTGTGTTGCCTGTGCTGCTCCACAGCCTGTCTAGTGGATTTTTATTTTATTTTCTACCGCTGTTGTCGTGCGTTGCCTGTGCTGCTCCACGGCCTGTCTAGTGGATTTTTATTTTATTTTTTGCCGCCGTTGTCGTGCGTTACCTGTGCTGCTCCACAGCCTGTCTAGTGGATTTTTATTTTATTTTGGCACTGTTGTCGTGTGTTGCCTGTGCTGCTCCACAGCCTGTCTAGTGGATTTTTATTTTATTTTCTACCGCTGTTGTCGTGCGTTGCCTGTGCTGCTCCACGGCCTGTCTAGTGGATTTTTATTTTATTTTGGCACTGTTGTCGTGTGTTGCCTGTGCTGCTCCACAGCCTGTCTAGTGGATTTTTATTTTATTTTCTACCGCTGTTGTTGTGCGTTGCCTGTGCTGCTCCACGGCCTGTCTAGTGGATTTTTATTTTATTTTTGCACCGTTGTCGTGCGTTCGCTGTTGCCGTGCGTTACTTGTGCTGCTTCATGGCCTGTCTGGTGCCTTAACTAAAGCACTCCTTCTGCTGAATCACCTCTAAATTATTTACACATTATTCACTTTGCGTGTTTTTAGGAATCCACTAGGTTGCGTAGCTACTAGCTTTTAGCCGATTTAGCATGGCGGCTTCTCCTGTCTCTCCCGCACTTTTCTGCTCTGGTTGTGAAATGTTTAGTTGTTCCTCGGCTTCCTTTAGCAGTAACGGTACTTGTAATAAGTGCAGCTTATTCGTAGCTTTGGAGGCCAGGCTGGGCGAATTGGAGACTCGGCTCCGCACCGTGGAAAATTCTACAGCTAGCCAGGCCCTTGTAGTCGGTGCGGACCAAGGTGGCTTAGCCACCGTTAGTTCCCCCCTGGCGGATCCCGTGCAGTCGGGAAAGCAGGCTGACTGGGTGACTGTGAGGAGGAAGCGTAGTCCTAAACAGAAGCCCCGTGTACACCGTCAACCCGTGCACATCTCTAACCGTTTTTCCCCACTCGACGACACACTCGCCGAGGATCAAACTCTGGTTATTGGCGACTCTGTTTTGAGAAATGTGAAGTTAGCGACACCAGCAACCATTGTCAATTGTCTTCCGGGGGCCAGAACAGGCGACATTGAAGGAAATTTGAAATTGCTGGCTAAGGCTAAGCGTAAATTTGGTAAGATTGTAATTCACGTCGGCAGTAATGACACTCGGTTACGCCAATCGGAGGTCACTAAAATTAACATTAAATCGGTGTGTAACTTGCAAAAACAATGTCGGACTCTGTTGTTTTCTCTGGGCCCCTCCCCAATCAGACCGGGAGTGACATGTTTAGCCGCATGTTCTCCTTGAATTGCTGGCTGTCTGAGTGGTGTCCAAAAAATGAGGTGGGCTTCATTGAGAATTGGCAAAGCTTCTGGGGAAAACCTGGTCTTGTTAGGAGAGACGGCATCCATCCCACTTTAGATGGAGCAGCTCTCATTTCTAGAAATCTGGCCAATTTTCTTGGATCCTCCAAACTGTGACTGTCTAGCGTTGGGACCAGGAAGCAGAGCTGTGGTCTTATACACCTTTCTGCAGCTTCTCTCCCCCTGCCATCCCCTCATTACCCCATCCCCGTAGAGACGGTGCCTGCTTCCAGACCACCAATAACCAGCAAAAATCTATTTAAGCAAAAAAATTCAAAAAGAAAAAATAATATAGCACCTTCAACTGCACCACAGACTAAAACAGTTAAATGTGGTCTATTAAACATTAGGTCTCTCTCTTCTAAGTCCCTGTTGGTAAATGATATAATAATTGATCAACGTATTGATTTATTCTGCCTAACAGAAACCTGGTTACAGCAGGATGAATATGTTAGTTTAAATGAGTCAACACCCCCGAGTCACACTAACTGTCAGAATGCTCGTAGTACGGGCCGGGGCGGAGGATTAGCAGCAATCTTCCATTCCAGCTTATTAATTAATCAAAAACCTAGACAGAGCTTTAATTCATTTGAAAGCTTGTCTCTTAGTCTTTTCCATCCAAATTGGAAGTCCCAAAAACCAGTTTTATTTGTTATTATCTATCGTCCACCTGGTCGTTACTGTGAGTTTCTCTGTGAATTTTCAGACCTTCTGTCTGACTTAGTGCTTAGCTCAGATAAGATACTTATAGTGGGCGATTTTATCATCCACACAGATGCTGAGAATGACAGCCTCAACACTGCATTTAATCTATTATTAGACTCTATTGGCTTTGCTCAAAAAGTAAATGAGTCCACCCACCACTTTAATGATATCTTAGATCTTGTTTTGACTTATGGTATGGAAATAGAAGACTTAACAGTATTCCCTGAAAACTCCCTTCTGTCTGATCATTTTTTAATAACATTTACATTTACCCTGATGGACTACCCTGCAGTGGGGAATAAGTTTCATTACACTAGAAGTCTTTCAGAAAGCGCTGTAACTAGGTTTAAGGATATGATTCCTTCTTTATGTTCTCTATTGTCATATACCAACACAGAGCAGAGTAGCTACCTAAACTCTGTAAGAGAGTTAGAGTATCTCGTCAATAGTTTTACATCCTCATTGAAGACAACTTTGGATGCTGTAGCTCCTCTGAAAAAGAGAGCTTTAAATCAGAAGTGTCTGACTCCGTGGTATAACTCACAAACTCGTAGCTTAAAGCAGATAACCCGTAAGTTGGAGAGGAAATGGCGTCTCACTAATTTAGAAGATCTTCACTTAGCCTGGAAAAAGAGTTTGTTGCTCTATAAAAAAGCCCTCCGTAAAGCTAGGACATCTTTCTACTCATCACTAATTGAAGAAAATAAGAACAACCTCAGGTTTCTTTTCAGCACTGTAGCCAGGCTGACAAAGAGTCAGAGCTCTATTGAGCTGAGTATTCCATTAACTTTAACTAGTAATGACTTCATGACTTTCTTTGCTAACAAAATTTTGACTATTAGAGAAAAAATTACTCATAACCATCCCAAAGATGTATCGTTATCTTTGGCTGCTTTCAGTGATGCCGGTATTTGGTTAGACTCTTTCTCTCCGATTGTTCTGTCTGAGTTATTTTCATTAGTTACTTCATCCAAACCATCAACATGTTTATTAGACCCCATTCCTGCCAGGCTGCTTAAGGAAGTCCTACCATTATTTAATGCTTCAATCTTAAATATGATCAACTTATCTTTGTTAGTTGGCTATGTACCACAGGCTTTTAAGGTGGCAGTAATTAAACCATTACTTAAAAAGCCATCACTTGACCCAGCTATTTTAGCTAATTATAGGCCAATCTCCAACCTTCCTTTTCTCTCAAAGATTCTTGAGAGGGTAGTTGTAAAACAGCTAACTGATCACCTGCAGAGGAATGGTCTATTTGAAGAGGTTCAGTCAGGTTTTAGAATTCATCATAGTACAGAAACAGTATTAGTGAAGGTTACAAATGATCTTCTTATGGCTTCGGACAGTGGACTTATCTCTGTGCTTGTTCTGTTGGACCTCAGTGCTGCTTTTGATACTGTTGACCATAAAATTTTATTACAGAGATTAGAGCATGTCATAGGTATTAAAGGCACTGCGCTGCGGTGGTTTGAATCATATTTGTCTAATAGATTACAGTTTGTTCATGTAAATGGGGAATCTTCTTCACAGACTAAAGTTAATTATGGAGTTCCACAAGGTTCTGTGCTAGGACCAATTTTATTCACTTTATACATGCTTCCCTTAGGCAGTATTATTAGACGGTATTGCTTAAATTTTCATTGTTACGCAGATGATACCCAGCTTTATCTATCCATGAAGCCAGAGGACACACACCAATTAGCTAAACTGCAGGATTGTCTTACAGACATAAAGACATGGATGACCTCTAATTTCCTGCTTTTAAACTCAGATAAAACTGAAGTTATTGTACTTGGCCCCACAAATCTTAGAAGCATGGTGTCTAACCAGATCTTTACTCTGGATGGCATTTCCCTGACCTCTAGTAATACTGTGAGAAATCTTGGAGTCATTTTTGATCAGGATATGTCATTCAAAGCGCATATTAAACAAATATGTAGGACTGCCTTTTTGCATTTACGCAATATCTCTAAAATCAGAAAGGTCTTGTCTCAGAGTGATGCTGAAAAACTAATTCATGCATTTATTTCCTCTAGGCTGGACTATTGTAATTCTTTATTATCAGGTTGTCCTAAAAGTTCCCTAAAAAGCCTTCAGTTAATTCAAAATGCTGCAGCTAGAGTACTGACGGGGACTAGCAGGAGAGAGCATATCTCACCCGTGTTGGCCTCTCTTCATTGGCTTCCTGTTAATTCTAGAATAGAATTTAAAATTCTTCTTCTTACTTATAAGGTTTTGAATAATCAGGTCCCATCTTATCTTAGGGACCTCGTAGTACCATATCACCCCAATAGAGCGCTTCGCTCTCAGACTGCAGGCTTACTTGTAGTTCCTAGGGTTTGTAAGAGTAGAATGGGAGGCAGAGCCTTCAGCTTTCAGGCTCCTCTCCTGTGGAACCAGCTCCCAATTCAGATCAAGGAGACAGATACCCTCTCTACTTTTAAGATTAGGCTTAAAACTTTCCTTTTCGCTAAGGCTTATAGTTAGGGCTGGATCGGGTGACCCTGGACTATCCCTTGGTTATGCTGCTTTAGACGTAGACTGTGGGGGGGTTCCCATGATGCACTGTTTCTTTCTCTTTTTGCTCTGTATGCATCACTCCGCATTTAATCATTAGTGATCGATCTCTGCCCCCCTCCACAGCATGTCTTTTTCCTGGTTCTTTCCCTCAGCCCCAACCAGTCTCAGCAGAAGACTGCCCCTCCCTGAGCCTGGTTCTGCTGGAGGTTTCTTCCTGTTAAGAGGGAGTTTTTCCTTCCCACTGTTGCCAAGTGCTTGCTCACAGGGGGTCGTTTTGACCGTTGGAGTTTTTCATAATTATTGTATGGCCTTGCCTTACAATATAAAGCGCCTTGGGGCAACTGTTTGTTGTGATTTGGCGCTATATAAAAAAAAAGTTGATTGATTGATTGATTATGCCCTTTGCACCCACAGCCCACCGTAAACTGACAACACACACACACACACACACACACACGCACCTATATATACCAGAGGTTTAAGGGTCACTTGTAAATATGAAAGAGTCATAGAGAGAGCAGTATAGGGGACATGTCTCAATAGCCCCAGTGTGCTTGTCCAGCAGGAAAAGATGTTTCAATCAGTGAAGGAAATGTCATTTTCTGAAAGGTCCCATTGATCACCTGTGGGGTAGAGCGAGATGAAAAATAGACTCTCTTCTGCATTTGATTGCTCCCAATGCCAAATAAAAGACAGAGGCAGAATAATAAATGCCCCGAGAAGCGTGCCTCTATTCCTCAGTCCCGCCTCACCGGAAAATTGCGAGACATAGGTGAGCGGAATCACTCTGCGTCTTTCCTAGGAGCATTCAGCATGTTGCTTATGCAGGAACAGGCCTCACTCTGCACGGGAGAAACTAAACGAACCCTCAGAGTTCATGTATGACTTAGCAACAAAATCATTTCCAGTCAGCAACGGCAACACTGATTTTGTTATCTTTGTTAGGTGATGCAGTGCTGAGGTCACCCATCTTGGTCTGGACTTAATGGACCTGTCAAAGAAAGCCACTCTTGGTTGATTGAAGTTTGTCTGTTGTCACTCTTTTGTTCTGTTATGAAATTCCTTATTTCTAGGATTTACTAAGTGCTTGTTTTAATAGTGCAGCAGATAACTGAAAGAATCCTTCACATGGTGATACAAACATCAGATTTGGCATGAATGTTCTTCATAAGTAATCATCAGTGTTTGAGAAAAAAGTGCGGGCCACTTGAAAATCCAATATGGCGGCCAGGTAGGGGTCAGTGAAGAATTACACTGGGGTCAAAATTAAAAAAATGCTCCAATCATATTTAAAAGTATAACACATTATTTGTCTGATCATAAATATTCCAAAAAGGTATAGTTTGGACTATCTGTGACTAAATTCTATGGAGTTATGGGATAAAAACAACAAAAATGGTGACAAAGGTCAGTTTCAGTTTGTACAGGAGTCAAAAGTTAAAGCTGCTCCAGTTTTGGTAAAACACTGGTGCAAATTATTGGTTGAGCTAATAGGATTAATAAATGGAATAGTTTTGACTGTGTTGAATACTTGGTTTGCAAAGTAAAGGTCAGTGTCAGCGTACATTGGATTCTATGGCATGTGATGTATGTTACCCTGTGAGGTGACAACTAAGCATGACACATGGTGTAAACTATTCCTTTTTAAAACCCTATTAACTCAACCAATACTTTGCATCACATTTTACAAAAATTGGAGCAATTTTAACTTTTGACACAGTAGAAACTGAAACTGACCTTTGTTACCATTCTTGCTGTTTTTATCCCATAACTCCATAGAATTCAGTCACAGATAGTCCAAACTATACCTTTTTGGAATATTTATGATCAGACAAATAATGTGTTATTCTTTTCAATATGATTGGAGACTCTTTTAATATTGATCCCTACCTAGCCGCCATATTGTATTTTCAAGTGGCCAGCACTTTTCTCTCAAACACTGATTTATGAAGAACATTCCTGCCAAATCTGATGCCTGTATCACCAAGTGAACAATTCTGGCCAGAGGTCCTACTTATCTGCTCCACTATAAAGGACACCTGGATTTCACTGGATCACTTATTTCTTTGGTTGCTCAAAGCCATTTAAACTGTGACCATCATGAATAAAAATACAACTGGCTCTACTGACAGGTAAGCTTTTTAATACCCAGCAAGTAATGTTGTATCTCAGCTGTTATATACGCCTCAACAGTAAAGTCGTAGCTTTTGATCTTACTTAAATCCTCTGCTGGGACTGTTTGATCTATTGTTTTCAGAGCATCCTGGAGAGTCTCCTGTCCAAACATTTATCTTAAGCAAAGAACCCGTTGCTTTCAGCAGCTCTTCTAACCCAAGGGGGTGTGGAATATTGTTGGCTGCTCCGGAGAGTGCTTTAACCAAAGCATTGGCAAAGACAACTGAGGATTCCAGGATTGTTTCCTAGTAATAACCCAAACAGGCAGTCTTTCTGGAAACATGCTGGCCCTCAGTGTGGGTTGGCGTCAGAACCAGAGGACCCACAGATGTGCTTTGACTGACTGATCCAAAATCTGTTCTAAATGAACACCTCACTGTGCCTTCATGTTAGACTCACACTTGTGAAGCAGAATCGAAGTGTCGAGGTTTGTGATTGTTCTATATCAAGACTACGAACCAGGCTTTCAATGGCTTCCTTGACTCGGCCATCAGAGGTGTATCTGTATGAGGTGACAGTGTTGAATTTGCTGAACACTGTGATGCCAATATCTTTGCAGGAGAATGAAGTTCCAAAACTTTAGTGTTGGTGAGGTTAGACCTTACCCTTGTGACACGTCTTGGGGAAGCTTCACAGTAAATTTTACTGAGTAAAATTTACTCTACCGGGTTAATATTTGAGCCCAGTCTCAATAGAGTAAAACACACTATTATACTTGTAGAATCAAATCAGCTCTACCATCTTGTCAAATCAAGTGTTTCTACTCCAATAACAGTTGATTTTACACTGTGATAGAGTATATTTAACTCTATTTGGACTGGGACCAAATGTTATTCCAGTAGAGTAAATTTTACTCTGCAAACTACTGGCCATATAAATAAATTGAATTGAACTGTAGGGTGTTGGTGCTTCTTGTCTCATTGATTGTTAAGATTTGGATGCTAACCAGTAGCCTAAGGGAATGGCTCCATATCTTTGGTACTAGGTCTTTTTGGAGGATCCTGGAGTGCAGAATGTCTTTACATCTTTTGAATGGTTAGTTCGGGCTTACACTAAGATGAGGGGTATCACTTGCATTCTGAAGTTAAGTCAGCTATGACATTTTGTCCATGTGTTGCATTTGCAACACATAATCCAACACACAGGTGCCTCAAATGGTTACTTATGAGAGGTGACAATTGGTTTTCTGTCTGGGTAGTTGGCATCCAGGTCCCAGGGTAGTTCAGTAGTGTGGTGGATTGATACGGCACTGCACGACACCAATGCGTGCTCCCAGATTTGTCACCACAATTAAAATCCAGGCTTTCTTTTTTTATTACATGTTAGAAATACAGGAGAATGGATGATACAAGCGAATGTCTCAAAGCAACGGTGGCTAACGACCACTTGCTTATTAAATCCTTGCTTAGTGCTGAGGTACATACACATGTGAAATGCTTCTAATGTCACACAAAGGTTTGGACAAACCACGTTATGGCAAATAATGAAATTTAATGGTGTCTGTCCTGTAAACTCTTCACCAGGGTAAAGACTGACGTGCTATTAGATGAGCCCCTTTTAATAATAAATATAGGCAGTACGATTCAGAGACTGAAATGAAACTTCACCTTCAACAACAAAGCTATCACCTCCCACTCATCCCGGATTCCAGAGAACTATTAGGGTGTGACTAAAGCTGCCTGAAGAATAGACAGCTGCCATTACGACTGTTGCGACTACAACTATGATACTGCCACTTGCAAAAATAAAGATGTCCAATAAAAAGTTCAAAGGAAAAAGAAGAGAATAGAAAATTATGACACCAACCTTTTAGCACACTTGCTGATTTCAATTTCAATTTCAATTTATATTCATTTATATAGCACCAAATCACAACAGAGTTGCCTCAAAGCGCTTCACACAGGTAAGATCTAACCTTACCAACCCCCAGAGCAACCGTGGTAAGGAAAAACTCCCTCTGAGGAAGAAACCTCAAGCACACCAGACTCAAAGGGGTGACCCTCTGCTTGTGCCATGCTAGAAATGCTGATGATAATGCAGAACAAAAGTGTCTCTCCGCTTAACTACAACTACAACAACTACTACTACTGCTAAAGTACTCAATAACCTATGCTACTATGCCAGGTTTGGCTCAGTTCCGAGTTGCCATGTCACACCTGTCTCTTAGATCTTCGGTAGTCCATCAAATCCGATGTTGCGTTCGGTTTGGCCGGACTGCTGACGGGCTGCTGGACTGGCACAGGAACCGCAGGGCTGATTGCAGCGGCAACATGCCGGTCCTGTTGTTGTCATGGAGTGTCGTCTCTCGTGTGTTTTCTGATTGTACTTCAGTCATTTTTCTTCGATAGCCCTAACTGATGTCCTCCTTTGAGTGACACATTTCCTGACCACCTTGTCTACTCCCTTGTTCTCCTGGTCTTCTAATGGAACCTATCCCACCCCAGAATGATCACTGGTTCGATCCTCGCCACCCCACTGAAAAATGTTCTGCCTCCGCCAGTAGAAGGACATGTTGTTGCTGTCTAACAGACATCATGCAAATCAAATTAAGAATCACAAAGTTTTCTACATTTTTTTGTAATTATGCGTTGGATTCCGCAGTGCAGATGTGTGTTGTGTACAAGATTTATTGAGAAAGACTTAACAACAATGATGGATCGCTCGAATGGAGTTAAAGTGCAGCATCTGAATATTTGTTTACTCATTTGTCTGTTTGCTTGTTTGTTTGTTTGCTCTTACTTCCATAACCTGCAGCATTCATAATAGGTGCTTTTAAAACCAGTCAATCAATATGTGAAGATCTTATCCAATACCTATACTGGTTAAAAGTTAATCAGATAATCTCTTCCATCCCAGCATGTGACCCGGTAAATAACAAGATGCTGGCATTCTTAGTTTTGGAGTTATTGTGTCTAAAAGAATGTAGATGCACTCAGATTACTTACTGGCGTACGAGCAATGCTCGATGCACGGAGTAATTTGATGAATTGCAGCAATGTTATTTAACAGGCATAAAAAGTGGCTCCTTCACTGCTTTACCTGAACGGTCCACTCGCCCCCAACGACAGGCCAGGTTGAAAGGAAAGTTAACTCTCAGTAACTCTGGATGACTCGTCCTTCCCGGATCCTCTGTGGTACTCTGATGTGGTTTTGTCTCACCCACATATAGTTTCCTTCTTCAGCCAAGTTGAGTTGTCAGGAGGGAAGAAACCAGGGGCAGGTTGGCAGGAAGAGCCAGGAAGGAAGGGAGAGGTGAGGATGACGGTGACGGTCGTACTGAGCTGGAGGATGACGGGCTGCCAGATGGGAAAATGATGGTTGTAATTTAAATGACAGAAGTAGAGCAACGCTGATGATGATGAAGATCCAGGGTGATGATCTTGATGATTCAGGTGGGCATGGTGGAAGAAGATGATGATGTGAAAGGTCTCTTCTGTGTTCTGTTAGAAAGAGTTTTGTTTTTTTTTGCGGGGGGGTCATCTTATTTCAGGAAACTGTGCACGGTGTGTCGATAGAACTGACTTTCACAAACATACAGTTCAAACTAGGGATGGCACTGTTATGTGTCGTACGCAGTCGGAGAACCGACCAGCATTTGACAGGACCCAGTATAAAATAAGCAGAGCACGGTTCAAAGGATAACAGAATTTAATAACATAACAGTGAGTGCTAAATTACAAACAAATAAGTGCGCGGTCTGGCGAGGTGGAAGAACAGTGCGCTCCCAGCATCACAAACGGTCCGGAGCCAGAACAGTTCGGACCCAAGGACCCCGCCGACACCCCCCAGGTGGCCGCAACCAACCGAGTCTGTGAAAGAAGAAACCATCATGTGAGTCCACCACTCCACACACAGAGAGACCACTCAAAGGTGTACATAAACAGCAAACACTTCCTGGCTTAATCACCAATCAGCTTCCCACCCTGCAGGCATGGAACACCCAGTTCAATTCTCCACTGCAGTGGAAGCTGATTAAAGGACTAACATAACAGCTCAATATAATAAGGTGTGAGGGACACCACATTTACTGACTGTACTCATGTTAGTCACAAAACCTAAAGTACCTCAGGAAGTGTGCTGACGAGCGTGAGACCTCACCCCCTCCTCTTTCACAGACCATGGCATCAAACCTGGTACGGTCTCTGCATCCATGATGATGAGATGGTTCTCTAGACGTCGATCTCACCCGTCTGGTCACAAGGTCGAGTCTCTGGCAAATACACACTGTGTACTCCAGACTTAAATGCAACCATGCCCCAATCCATAAAGATGCACCACAGCTGTGAGTCCTGACGAGCTGCACATGACCAGCCTCAGGTGATCAGGGTGAGGTCCTAATAACTCAGCCACACAGCCACTCAGTCCTGAACGCATGCCACCTGGAAGGAAAAACAGAAGACAGAAAACAGAAGACAAACAAAAGCCAGCCAGGCACCCCAGCCACAACAGGCACCACAAAACAGAGCCTTCAGTTTCTTCCCAGACCTTTTTCTTCTGTCTTAAAACAACTACTGTCACAGTTTATTTTTTTCTTTTACTAGTTTGGGTGATCCTGAAATTTACACTCTGTTTCAACTTAAAGACTGAAAAAAAAATCCTTTATGACTATTTATATAGAGGTTTCCCAGGAATCAAAAGCACCAAATGAAATAAACTCCAATAATACGAGAATCGATCAAGTCAAGTCAACATCCACAACATGACAGAACTGTTTTGGGTCCTGGATGGCAACCACCCAGGCAGACGACCAATCCACAGGTCCCACATCTCTAAAATCACCATCCGTCTTCCACAGCCAGGTGAAACATGGGCGTCCGTTGGACCTTCTCCAGCCACTGAGGTCCTCAACACTCAAGTGCCAAAATATCAAAGCTGATGCTCCCTCGCAATGCAAATGACATCCTCATCCTCATCCTAGACACCACTTGTTTGAGAGGAAGTCATTCCAGCGGTAGCCAGTGTCGCAGACCGAATGGTCCCCCTCTGCCTTTACTAGTCTACGTAGATGAATCAAATTTGGTGGGAATATTACTTGGATATCTTGAGGTGATTTGATTTTGAATCAGTCTGGTTCAAGGTCAAGGAAAACGTGGCACTTCAGAGCATGCAGGGTGTAGATCAGCCCTCTGATGTAATCCATTGTCCGTGCGTTCACCAGCACATAAAACTCAGACTGAGTCCTGGTTCTCCTGAATGAGAGTCCTGCATGTTTCCCAAACTAGCTTTGGTGTGCAGAAATTGACCGAGTTTGACTACTTGCATAGATCCTCAGTCCAACCAAAAATTTTTCCTCAAAAATCAATGCCAACAAATCTTGATGGAACCCCCCGGCTGAGGTTTTAAATGGATTTGTTATTTCTTCCAGTGTGCTCTTGTGTGAGCCTCAGTGCTGCTAGCAGACAATGAGTTTGGTGGTTTTAATATCACGTTTCTCCATTTTCAGTCTGTTTTTGGTTTAAAAAAAATGTAAAAAACTTCTGCATCAGTGTTATGCTTAGAGTTGCAGTTCTAATGTTGGTGCTCGGTGCTTTTGGAAGTAGCGCTACGGAGGTTAACGGCAGGCTTTCGGCAAACTACAGCTTATATTCAGCACGGCAAATTATACAGTAGCCGTGGTCAAAAGGAAGGTCACCGAATTAGGAATTGCTAACCTCTGAGTAGGTTGTTTGATGGAAACGCATGTCTAGACCACAAAGCATTATGGGTATGCCATGGCGGAGGATAAATTGCTGAATAACCGGGCTGCGAGCTCAGTCTGTTTGCCCTTGAGGTGTTCTGTGGCTGCGCAGTAACTCAGCTGGATCAGGGAGCCCATTGTTTCAGGGTGAGGATAAAGGACTGTTTTGTTATATCTACGGTGGTGTGTGTGAGAGAAAAGTGAGAAACGGATTTTGTTTTAGCTCTTGTCATGCAGTGGAGGAAGCACACCTACATGCCAAACACAAAGCGTGAGTTACGTTTCAGCACTTCTGGACGGGGCGGCCCGGTTCGAAGACTTGCTGGACTGGAAGCAGAGGGGGGGAGTGTGTTGTGGTTCCCAGGGACACGGCAAATAGATCAACAGACTGGGCTAAATTTAGTATGAATGTGAACAGTTCAGCTGCTTGTGTGACGTTTCCATGCCGAGAGAAACAGACCAGTGTGACTGGGAGATGACCTGATCAGATTCAGAGACTGTAACAGAAAAGAAAATAGGCAGGTAAAGCAGGAAGATAACAGCAGCCCTAAGAAAGTCAGGGTAAAGATATATATTATATATAAATTTAACCTGGGGGGGCTCCCACATGCTCTATGACGTCGCTACCAAATCTATGTCATACTGTCTGATCACTTGAATTTCTACCCATCAGGGGTGGAAATATTGAATTGTTTCCAGACATCATGAATTTTGATAATATTGGCAATCTAATATGACCTATGACCTTGAAAACTGAATCACTTCTTCTTGGATATGAATCTTCAGTAAAAATGTCATAACAATATATGAAAAATTGTGGGCTCCAGGCTGTTCACAAACAAACAAACAAACAGGGGTGATAATATATTTCAGTTTCAATTTATTTTCATTTATATAGCGCCAAATTATAACATGGTTGCCTCAAGGTGCTTCACACAAGTAAGGTCTAACCTTACTAACCCCCAGAGCAGCAGTGGTAAGGAAAAACTCCCTCTGAGGAAGAAACATCAAGCAGACCAGACTCAAAGGTGTGACCCTCTGTTTGGGCCATGCTACAGACATAAATTACAGAACAATTCACAAAATGAACATACAGGAAATGTTGCCGGTGCACAGGACGGTTTCTAGAACAGATACCGCACCTATCTCTGGGTGGAGCCGCACCTCAAACAGAGAGAAAAGAAAAAAAACAGAATCAAGCATCAGAAAGACAACAAATAGTGTAATTTGTCAGCATTAAGAAACAAGAAAAACAGAAGAAATACTAAGGTGATCGCCGGCCACTAGCCCTAAGCTTCATTAAAAGACCCAGAATTTAGGTAAAGTTGAGGCCGTGGCACGCTCCGTTTCCTAATAAAATGAATTAAAAGAGTAAAAAGCGTAGTAACATACTACGCCAGTATGCTAGCCATACGAAATGGAAAATAAGTGTGTCTTAAATCTGGACTTGAAAGTCTCCACAGAATCTGACTGTTTTATTGACGCAGGGAGATCATTCCACAGCACCGGGGCATGATAAGAGAAAGCTCTATGACCCACAGACTTCTTATTCACCCTAGGGACACAAAGTAGTCCTGCACCCTGAGAACACAAAGCCCGGGCCGGTACGTAGGGTTTAATTAGGTCAACTAAGTAGGGAGGTGCCAGTCCATGAACAATTTATATACTAGTAGCAGAACCTTAAAATCTGATCTCGCAGGGACAGGAAGCCAGTGAAGAGACGCCGTAATGGGTGTAACGTGGTCAACTATAACCTCCAGCTTTGTTGGCAGAGGTAATAAATGCCTCAGCTCAATAGTCAAGCTTGCATAACTATTTTGGTTCCTAAAAAATGAATGCTTATCAGCTACAAGGCTGCTCAATACTGTGTTTTTTGTTTTTTGTTTTTAATTGAGGAAATGGGTGATTTTGCAGTCCATCCATTTTGCGCGGCTCATTCAGGGCCGGGTCATAGAACCAGCAGACTAAGTAAGCCAGCCCAGATGTCCCGCTCCTCATTTATATCCTTCAGCTGCTCCTGGTGGATATCAACCTCGTCCTCAGTCCAGACGGGATATAGTATCTAATCCCACCAGAGTGTTCTGGGTCTGCCTCAGCATGTCTTTCCAGCTGCCTGGAAATCCTCAGCAGGAAGGCACCCGGGAGTGATCCAAGTCAGACACTTGAAGCTGTTCAAAAGGAGCAGTGGCTTTCCACGCGAGTCAACCCCCCCACTCTATGTCGTGAAGGTGAAACATGTCATCTGCAAAAGGATTTGCACTAAATTTAATCTCTTTTTTCTGAAACTTCACAACAAACTTCTGTTCATCTTTTGACACATCCTGCGTAACTACGCTAACAAACAAGACCATAAAAAGATCAGAATTAATGGATGTAAACGCTTGCACTATTTTTGTGTTTAGCAGGAAATTTCTGAGGCCTCCTGGATTAAATCTTGCACTGTGATGAGATATAGAAGCTGAAAAGTCATCAAGTGATAAATTATTCATCTTATTATCAATACTGCCGAGATTTCAACACCACATCCTCTGTGCGTTGACGACAGCGTGCCGTTGCCTTTACTTACAAAATTAGGAACTATACATTTTATCAGCACGCTTATGTAAGATGTCGTCAGAGTAATCTGCACCTCTCATACATTAATTAGCACCAATAAAATGAACATGATGTTCAGGAGGACTCAAAAACTTTCCTCTGTGGGTTCGGAGACATCGTCCTTAAATTAAAAAAGTTCAAATATCACAATCAAATGATCTTATTCAAATGATAATGTGATAATGAAATTTAGAAAATTACCTTTTTGTTTCGTTAAGTCAACAATTTATTTCTCTTCATCTTCTATATTCATAAAAATGTATTTTTCTTCAGATATGACAAACAAGATTGTTGACCTATTCTAAAAATATAATAAATAGCTTAAATAATATTAATAATCAGACTCATCCATGGCTTTGGAGAGACAAGGATGTGTGTGTGTGTGTGTGTGTGTGCGCGCACTGAACACCACCTCGGTGGAAAGGACGCTGTAGACACACAGATACAATGAGGAGGTTTGACATCATAATCCCTTAGTTAGTCGGACTAAACACACATTTGTATTCAGACCTCATTGAATTCCACTCAAATAGAAAACAATCCGGCTGAAATTCGATTTACAAATTTACTTTTATTTATTTTGTTCAGCTTCAGAAAAAACCTATCCGGCTTGAGCCAGATTCAACCCACAAAATTGTCGGCCCCAGTCTGAACATGGTACAGGAGTTGGGACACACAGTCAGTTGTTTGAAATGAATAGAGCAAAAGAGAAAGAATGCATCTGTGAAGGGCCACAGGCCAGAGGACATGTTGTCTGTCCCAACCACCTGCTTCCTGCCTCTCAGAAAATATAACATCCACTAGCATAGATACTGATTAATACCCTGCTACTGGACTTTATGAAAATGTTTAAGGGGCACAATGGTATTAAATGCCAAGCTAAAATCAATAAACAGAACCCTTGCACAAGTCAATCAAGCAATCAATTTTTTTATATAGCGCCAAATCACAACAAACAGTTGCCCCAAGGCGCTTTATATTGTACGGCAAGGCCATACAATAATTATGTAAAACCCCAACGGTCAAAACGACCCCCTGGGCAAGCACTTGGCTACAGTGGGAAGGAAAAACTCCCTTTTAACAGGAAGAAACCTCCAGCAGAACCAGGCTCAGGGAGGGGCAGTCTTCTGCTGGGACTGGTTGGGGCTGAGGGAGAGAACCAGGAAAAAGACATGCTGTGGAGGGGAGCAGAGATCGATCACTAATGATTAAATGCAGAGTGGTGCATACAGAGCAAAAAGAGAAAGAAACAGTGCATCATGGGAACCCCCCAGCAGTCTACGTCTATAGCAGCATAACTAAGGGATGGTTCAGAGTCACCCGATCCAGCCCTAACTATAAGCTTTAGCAAAAAGGAAAGTTTTAAGCCTAATCTTAAAAGTAGAGAGGGTGTCTGTCTCCCTGATCTGAATTGGGAGCTGGTTCCACAGGAGAGGAGCCTGAAAGCTGAAGGCTCTGCCTCCCATTCTACTCTTACAAACCCTAGGAACTACAAGTAAGCCTGCAGTCTGAGAGCGAAGCGCTCTATTGGGGTGATATGGTACTACGAGGTCCCTAAGATAAGATGGGACCTGATTATTCAAAACCTTATAAGTAAGAAGAAGAATTTTAAATTCTATTCTAGAATTAACAGGAAGCCAATGAAGAGAGGCCAATATGGGTGAGATATGCTCTCTCCTTCTAGTCCCCGTCAGTACTCTAGCTGCAGCATTTTGAATTAACTGAAGGCTTTTTAGGGAACTTTATGACAACCTGATAATAATGAATTACAATAGTCCAGCCTAGAGGAAATAAATGCATGAATTAGTTTTTCAGCATCACTCTGAGACAAGACCTTTCTGATTTTAGAGATATTGCGTAAATGCAAAAAAGCAGTCCTACATATTTGTTTAATATGCGCTTTGAATGACATATCCTGATCAAAAATGACTCCAAGATTTCTCACAGTATTACTAGAGGCCAGGGCAATGCCATCCAGAGTAAGGATCTGGTTAGACACCATGTTTCTAAGATTTGTGGGGCCAAGTACAATAACTTCAGTTTTATCTGAGTTTAAAAGCAGGAAATTAGAGGTCATCCATGTCTTTATGTCTGTAAGACAATCCTGCAGTTTAGCTAATTGGTGTGTATCCTCTGGCTTCATGGATAGATAAAGCTGGGTATCATCTGCGTAACAATGAAAATTGAAGCAATACCGTCTAATAATACTACCTAAGGGAAGCATGTATAAAGTGAATAAAATTGGTCCTAGCACAGAACCTTGTGGAACTCCATAATTAACCCTAGTCTGTGAAGAAGATTCCCCATTTACATGAACAAATTGTAATCTATTAGACAAATATGATTCAAACCACCGCAGCGCAGTGCCTTTAATATCTATGGCATGCTCTAATCTCTGTAATAAAATTTTATGGTCAACAGTATCAAAAGCAGCACTGAGGTCTAACAGAACAAGCACAGAGATGAGTCCACTGTCTGAGGCCATAAGAAGATCATTTGTAACCTTCACTAATGCTGTTTCTGTACTATGATGAATTCTAAAACCTGACTGAAACTCTTCAAATAGACCATTCCTCTGCAGATGATCAGTTAGCTGTTTTACAACTACCCTTTCAAGAATTTTTGAGAGAAAAGGAAGGTTGGAGATTGGCCTATAATTAGCTAAGATAGCTGGGTCAAGTGATGGCTTTTTAAGTAATGGTTTAATTACTGCCACCTTAAAAGCCTGTGGTACATAGCCAACTAACAAAGACAGATTGATCATATTTAAGATCGAAGCATTAAATAATGGTAGGGCTTCCTTGAGCAGCCTGGTAGGAATGGGGTCTAATAAACATGTTGATGGTTTGGATGAAGTAACTAATGAAAATAACTCAGACAGAACAATCGGAGAGAAAGAGTCTAACCAAATACCGGCATCACTGAAAGCAGCCAAAGATAACGATACGTCTTTGGGATGGTTATGAGTAATTTTTTCTCTAATAGTTAAAATTTTGTTAGCAAAGAAAGTCATGAAGTCATTACTAGTTAAAGTTAATGGAATACTCAGCTCAATAGAGCTCTGACTCTTTGTCAGCCTGGCTACAGTGCTGAAAAGAAACCTGAGGTTGTTCTTATTTTCTTCAATTAGTGATGAGTAGAAAGATGTCCTAGCTTTACGGAGGGCTTTTTTATAGAGCAACAGACTCTTTTTCCAGGCTAAGTGAAGATCTTCTAAATTAGTGAGGCGCCATTTCCTCTCCAACTTACGGGTTATCTGCTTTAAGCTACGAGTTTGTGAGTTATACCACGGAGTCAGGCACTTCTGATTTAAAGCTCTCTTTTTCAGAGGAGCTACAGCATCCAAAGTTGTCTTCAATGAGGATGTAAAACTATTGACAAGATATTCTATCTCACTTACAGAGTTTAGGTAGCTACTCTGCACTGTGTTGGTATATGGCATTAGAGAACATAAAGAAGGAATCATATCCTTAAACCTAGTTACAGCGCTTTCTGAAAGACTTCTAGTGTAATGAAACTTATTCCCCACTGCTGGGTAGTCCATCAGAGTAAATGTAAATGTTATTAAGAAATGATCAGACAGCAGGGAGTTTTCAGGGAATACTGTTAAGTCTTCTATTTCCATACCATAAGTCAGAACAAGATCTAAGATATGATTAAAGTGGTGGGTGGACTCATTTACTTTTTGAGCAAAGTCAATAGAGTCTAATAATAGATTAAATGCAGTGTTGAGGCTGTCATTCTCAGCATCTGTGTGGATGTTAAAATCGCCCACTATAATTATCTTATCTGAGCTAAGCACTAAGTCAGACAAAAGGTCTGAAAATTCACAGAGAAACTCACAGTAACGACCAGGTGGACGATAGATAATAACAAATAAAACTGGTTTTTGGGACTTCCAATTTGGATGGACAAGACTAAGAGTCAAGCTTTCAAATGAATTAAAGCTCTGTCTGGGTTTTTGATTAATTAATAAGCTGGAATGGAAGATTGCTGCTAATCCTCCGCCCCCGGCCCGTGCTATGAGCATTCTGACAGTTAGTGTGACTCGGGGGTGTTGACTCATTTAAACTAACATATTCATCCTGCTGTAACCAGGTTTCTGTAAGGCAGAAAAAAATCAATATGTTGATCAATTATTATATCATTTACCAACAGGGACTTAGAAGAGAGAGACCTAATGTTTAATAGACCACATTTAACTGTTTTAGTCTGTGGTGCAGTTGAAGGTGCTATATTATTTTTTCTTTTTGAATTTTTATGCTTAAATAGATTTTTGCTGGTTATTGGTAGTCTGGGAGCAGGCACCGTCTCTACGGGGATGGGGTAATGAGGGGATGGTAGGGGGAGAGAAGCTGCAGAGAGGTGTGTAAGACTACAACTCTGCTTCCTGGTCCCAACCCTGGATAGTCACGGTTTGGAGGATTTAAGAAAATTGGCCAGATTTCTAGAAATGAGAGCTGCTCCATCCAAAATGGGATGGATGCCGTCTCTCCTAACAAGACCAGGTTTTCCCCAGAAGCTTTGCCAATTATCTATGAAGCCCACCTCATTTTTTGGACACCACTCAGACAGCCAGCAATTCAAGGAGAACATGCGGCTAAACATGTCACTCCCGGTCCGATTGGGGAGGGGCCCAGAGAAAAGTGGGAGGGCCTCAAACTGCTGCAGAATGCTGTGTCCGAAACAGACCTGTTAGCCCCATCGGCAAACTGCAACCTGTCCATCCCTTAAGTTTGTGACATCAAAAATAACTGGTTACTGTGACAAATAGATGAACGTAGTTTTGCAGCTAAATTAAAAATACTGATTGAATTAAGAGAAATATTTCTAGTTGTTTCAAGTTGTAGTAGTCAAGTTAAAAGAACATAATTTTAAGTTTAAAAACCCTAAAATATATAAAAACAAAACAAAAAAAAAAACACGAGGCAGAACTGGGACTTGGGTCTGTTGGGGGTTTTGTGTCTTTTTAAGGACTCAGGTTTGAACCTCCAACACTCTTAAACAAAAAAGACTGCATTCATTTCAAGAAATTTGTAACCATAGCTAAATTAAAAATACTGCTTGAATTAAGTCAAATATTTCTAGTTGTTTCAAGTTGTAGTAGTCAAGTTAAACGAACACAATTTTAAGTTTAAAAACCCTAAAATATATAAAAACAAAACAAAAAAACACGAGGCAGAACTGGGACTTGGGTCTGTTGGTGGTTTTGTGTCTTTAAGGACTCAGGTTTGAACCTCCAACACTCAAACAAAAAAGAAGACTGCATTCATTTCAAGAAATTTGTAACCATAGCTAAATTAAAAATACTGCTTGAATTAAGTCAAATATTTCTAGTTGTTTCAAGTTATAGTAGTCAAGTTAAAAGAACACAATTTTAAGTTTAAATCCCATAGAATATTACAACCCCCCCCCCCCAACCCCCCCCCCCCCCAAAAAAAAAAAAACAAAAACAAAAAACAAAAGAACACTTGAGGCAGAACTGGGACTTGGGTCTGTTGGGGTTTTGTGTCTTTTTAAGGGCTCAGGTTTGAACCTCCAACACTCATAAAAAAGAGACTGCACTGCTCATTTCAAGAAAATTGTAACCATAGCTAAATTAAAAATACTGATTGAATTAAGTCAAATATTTGTAGTTGTTTCAAGTTGTATTAGTCAAGTTAAAAGAGCATAATTTTAAGTTTAAAAACCCTATAATATTACAAAAAATAAACACTTGAGGTGGAACTGGAACTTGGGTCTGTTGGGGGTTTTGTGTCTTTTTAAGGACTCAAGTTTGAACCTCCAACACTCTTATAAAAAAAAGAGTGCACTACTCATTTCAAGAAAATTGTAACCATAGCTAAATGAACAATACTGATTGAATTAAGTAAAATATTTCTAGTTGTTTCAAGTTGTAGTAGTCAAGTTAAAAGAACATCATTTTAAGTTTAAAAAACCCTATAATATTCCAAAAAAAAAAAAGAAAATAAAAACGAGGCAGAACTGGGACTTGGGTCTGTTGGGGGTTTTGTGTCTTTTTAAGGACTCAGGTTTGAACATCCAACACTTAAAAAAAAACTGCACTAATTTCAAGAAATTTGTAACCATTTGGATGGATCTTTAAGTATAATTCCAAATCAGCCAAGGCTGACTTTATTCCATGAGACTTTTATAGTCAAAATAATTCAGGTTCAGCAAAACATTTAGTTAAGTGGTTTAGTATATTTGATTTGCTTTGTCCACCACAAGGGTCATTAAGTTGAACCAAATGAATTCAAAATTAGGTAGTCAAATGATTTCATTTAAGTCATTCTAGCTATTTTATAACGTCCATGCAAATTGTTACCTTAATTTTGTGAACTTTTTTAAAACTTATTTCACATAAATCAGAATAAATTACATGTTGCAATTTCATTTTTATGATCAAATTGTTTATTTTAAAATCAGCTTATGTCTGACTGATTTTAAAAACTGAAACATTTTGTGCAAAGACCTTGTGTAAGTTATCAACTTTATTAAAATCTGAACATGTGAAAACCCAGTTGTATTCATGCTGCAAATACTCACCAATTTTAATCATACAAACTAACCCCAGGGAGCATTTTTAGAGTGAACGTTCCAGTTTTACTTTACAAAAACATGCTCTACCACCTCGAACACTGTCGTAAAGCAGGTACATTCTTTACACGAGTGCATATAACCTCTTTGCTTGATTCCTTCTTAACACTCAGCCAACCAAAAAAAAAAAAAAAAAGAAATTTACATTTATTGTCCAACAAATTAGAGTCAGATTTTAAGGAGAATCAGCATTTGTCAGTCATGCGCCTTTGAATGTGGCGATTGTTTTCAAGATCAAAACGTGGTTGTAACAGTGGGCTTCAGGGGTAACAATGCAAAAGCTGTGTGTGAATATGGAGTGCCCAAAAGAGTTTGCCCTTAGCACTACTTTCTTGAATGAATTAGTTAATGAGTTAAAACAACAACAACAACATAGCAGTGTTTTAGACTGTAACGTACATTTGACTCAATCAAATGTAAATGCAGGTTGATAATAAGAGCTGAACTGTTTGATTGAGTATTTTCAATTTAAATCAAAGTGATCTTTTGGAGTTTTGTTAAACACGGGCCCTGAGGACCACGGGTGCCGCGGCGTCCACAGTTTGCTGACATCAAAGTTGCATCTCTGCTTTTTGCGGATGATCTGCTCCTGTTGGCTCCATCGGACAGTGACCTCCGATATGCACTGAGCAGGCTTCCCTTCTGGGTCAGGGGAGAGGTATTACCCCAGGAGGGGGAGTTTCAGTATCTCAGGGTCTTGTTCATGAGTGGGGGTAAATTGGAGCGTCAGATCGATAGACTGATTGGGGCGGCATTTGACATTTTACTGACGCTGTACTGGACCATTGTGGTAAAACCAGAAGGCCAGACTCTCAATTTACCTGTCCATTTACGCTCCGATCCTCACTTATTGTACTGAACGTTCGGTAATGACCAAAAGAATAAGGTCGCAGATGCAAGCAGCAGAAATGAGATTCCTCTGTCGGGAGTCTGTGCTTACACTCCTGGACAGGATGAGGAGCTTGGGTATCCGGGAGAGACTCGGAGCAGAGTTGCTGCTTCTTCACATCAAGGTGGTTCTGGCATCTGGTGAAGATGTCCCCCGGAAGACTTACAGGCACATCCAACTGGAAGGAGGCCCCGGGGAAGATCCAGAACACGCTGGAGGGATTATATTTCCCAGCTGGCTTGGGAATGCCCCAGGATCCCCCTAGGAAGAGTTAGAAGACTTGGTTAAGGATTGAGAAGTATGTGATGAGCTGTATGGACTACCCCCACCTCGACCCAGACCTGGATAAGTGGCACAAGATGGATGAATGAATGAATGACACATCCCTAGCAGACACTATAAGTTTGGGTATTAAATCGAGAATTTAACCATACATCTCCCTCACTGTTCAGCACAAACAGCATGAATCAAATCGCGGTTTATCCCCGTCTGGTTTCTTCGTACAGGCACCGGACAAAAGACTGACACAAAAGTAAAACCAGTGGAATAATATCACTTCAGATGTTCAACAAGTGTATTGAGGATCTACAATTTCCACATCCTGAACATTCTGCCTGAAGTTTTTTTTATTGCATTTTGCGTAATTACATTACAAACAAATACATGAACTTGACATTAGAGTCAATGTTGCACATCTCTTAATTTTTTTTAAAAGGTACACAACCTATGGTTCCATATGTGTAAAATATTACTTTTACATTATTGTTTGTATGTTTTTTGTATCATGTTTTTTGGATGCACCCCAAGTATTGAAACATTAAAAACTCAGATGCAGCTGTGCAGCTGCGCAAACCCACATATGACTAAACCCTCACCACATGTAAAATTCTCCAGAGAAGTGGAGGAAATAGTTTTTAGCTGAGAAGGTAAGTGTACGTGATTAAAGAGCAGCTTCATTTAATGGTGGCAGTCGTCTGAGCCACAGAGGAAGTTCGAAGTGTCCGTCCGATGTCTTTGTGTGCCGCGAGTGGAGCATGTGCATGTTTTATTTTTGCACTGTCTGTTATTAAGTCTGATCACTTTTTTCTTCAACTGGTGATGATCATATGTTGCTGCCGTATATGTTCCGTACATCTGTCCTTCTCCGCTTCGCCACGTTTCCTCTCCCACCTGTTATCTGGAGATGTATGTGGCAGCCAGCGCACTTGATTGCGCTCGCTCACCATTTATCTCTGTCTTCTTTGCTCTCTCTCTACGCTCTTTTGATCAGCCCTCAGGTTTCTCTTCAGCTCAAGGTCTTCTCCACCTGAACGGGAAGAGGAGCTCAGCTGATGAAAACTTTGGAGCGCTCATCTGTGGCAGCTCAGCGCCACAGTAAACCTTCAACACGCTGAAGTCCATGGCGTGATTTCATAAAGTAGTCTTATCTTTTAGTCTACTAAGATTACTTAGTTGCCCAACATTGGCCATCTAATCTTTGTTTCACATAGACAGCTAAAATTGTAGATTAGCCGTCTTACGTTAATCGACGATTTCACTGTCAGAGCGGCCTTTCGAGTGCCATTGCAAAGAAACGCCTCCAATGCGCGACAGCTTTATTTATATTTGGGTTGGTCCATCTGCTACAAACATTTCCGAGTCCGCCGCAGCAGAGGAGAAGCGCTCCAGACCTTGGCTTCCGTAAACATCTCCAATGGCTTCTTCTGGCCCCGGAACACCCGCTCCCACCGCAGGTCTCTCCTTCCTTCCTCCTCCATCAAGTGGTGGTACATGATAGCCACCTTTTTTGAGGTAAGACACTGACGTTTTGTTGAGTAAAATAAGATTAGCCTCCTCTGTACCAGGCTAAAACATTAAGTCGGGTAACGCAAAACTTTAGCCGACTAAGTGCTTTGTGCAACGACTAACGTCAAAATATGATTTCACTAAGTGAGTTTAGTCCACTAAACAAGCTTATACTGCTTTATGAAACCGGGCCCTGGTTTTATTTTTCTGTTATATTTCCAGTAAAGCCACCACAGCCTTTGTGCACCATTTGATTAACTATGCATTGATTATGTTATACTTCATACCCTTTTCAGGGAGGTCAAGGCCTGATTTTCTGAATATTTGGGTATTATAGAGCCCAGAGTGAGCAGCACTGTTGAGCGGTTGAAGGACAGATCTTTTCAGTGACACACAATGTGACAAAAAGTAATTCAACTGAATTCAAACAGTGATTATACACATTCTGGCAGCCTCAGATGTAGCATGAACAGTTGATCGTCATATAGTATTTCTCATGAATGCAGCTGCTGCTGTATTGGTATCGGCACTCAGTTGTTGTTTTTTGGGGGGACCACCAACGTGAACCTGTTCCTGTATCACATTTGTCTGATATCATCATCCCTAAATAAGAATTCCTTTGACACTAGACTATAGCTGGATTAATCGGTAATCTGTTGGGGGTCATGATTTTGAATAATAACTCTTTCTTGATTCTAAATTGATTCTGGATGTAGAAAAACTGCAAGATTCTTGAGCTCATATTGCAGAATAAGAGCCTAAACATCTTGTTTGTTGGGGTTGTGGTGAAAGATTTGGACCCTTGTATGAGTATTAGAAAGTACTATGACTGCTGAGATAGGCTCCAGCTGCCCCTCCGACCCTTAATTAGAGTAAGCAGATATAGAAAATGGATGGCTGGGTGGAAGAATTGCGATGCATATCGACTCCACACCCAAGTATCATATCAGGAGACAAGTCCCAACCCTAGTAATCATGTCAATCTCATTCTTCCAAGTGATGAGGCAATCCAAAATGCCAAAAGTTGCGCTATACACAATGCACAGTTTTTCCAACCACAGCCACAAAAGCCCATAACTCCTTGTCAAGGGGCATTAGCTCCTGGATATCAGCTGCCTTGCACATAGTACATATCTACCCACTGCAACCACAACTGATTAGTCAAGTCTGGGCTTTCCTGGCTGTTGATTGGCTGAGCACACCCGACTTAATTAATTAGCAGTGGGTGGAGCAGGAAGAGCTGGAAAACAGTGATCTCTGGGAGTCAGTTTGGTGACCACTGATGTAGATCAAGACCAAGACATATTTAGTGGCTTGGCAGTGCTCATGCATCCTTCCCTTTACTTGTCTATAGAAAGTTGGCTGTAAAAATGATATTTTATATGAACAATAATCCTTATATTTAGTTTCTCTAATTGTATAGGGTCACTGGTTTATTAATCATATTGAAGTAAATCCCCCAAAAGTTGCTGTCCAAGTACTTTTGGATCTGATTATATAGTTACATTTGCTACAAAATGAACGCAAGAGCAAGGCAAAGGAAATGGCCAAAGGTGATTGCTACCAGATAGACCGTTTGGACGTTCTTGTATTGTGCCACTATTGTAACACAGGAGGGGTATCACAGAGTCTGAGGTGGTAAAAGTTCTCTACGTGGTTGCACCACGAATGTCATATCTTGTCTACATTCAGAGCAGCATTTTGTACTCAGAACTGATACCTCGGACAGGCGCTCACAGCTCACACTCATCAGACAAGCTCGACTGCAGTGTGTTTGTTGATTCCCGTGGAGGTTCTTGAGGAATGAGCCTCACTGCGTAATCACTCATGCAAGCCGCAGTCACCCTCCGAGACAACAGAGAGAAGTGTAATTTGAAATTAAACATTCGTCTTTGTGTTTGTTATCCTGCCCAGCTCTATAACTGTTATCCCGATGCTGAGACATCACCCGCCTGGAATTCCAAACAGGTTAAAACAAGCTTCTGCAAAGACATTTTGCTGACTGTGTTGTACTCTGGATTGGTTTTGAAACCCACTGACTGCTGCTCCTTATCAATGGTATCGGTGTTAGAGGCCAGTTTGGTTCCAGTCGATGCCTCTCTGCAGGTTAATGAACAGTGATTGGGTAAACAGTCAGCCTGTGTGGACATATGGGATACGGGCTTTGAATACCATCTGTTCAAGCAGACGAAGGCGAAACGATGTGCGTTGAGATAAGAAACGAATTTCCACTACAATCCCGGAGCAATGCACACGTTGTCGCGCCTATTTGTGCATCTCATCTGCAAAGAAAAGAACGCGTGCCCAAGTTATCATTTCGTCACCAGCTGCAACTCTTCATTCATACCTCCTTCCTAGTTTTCCCCTCTATGCATATCTCTCTCCTCTCCTCCATCTGTCTCTGTCTTTCTACACAGATCCCTCTCTCTGCCACCCACCCTCACCCCCCTCTGGTCTCTCCTGAGCTACTTTTCATGGCTAGACCTCCTGGGCCTACACATCCTCAGGGTCAAGTGCATTAACTTACAGAGCTACATGTTGCAGAGATCTGTCTTCTCTACAGGGACGATTTGCGAGCCAGTTTGTTTGTTTGTTTGTGGGGTTTTGGGACCGTGTGGACATGTGGGTGTATGTGTAAAGGTCTATTAGTGTTTCTGATTATCCTTGCAGACTTTTTATTACATGATGATCCAGTCTTTGCCTGCTGAATCGCTCCATCTCGGTCGTTTTGAGCCTGACCCACAAATAGTAGGGAGTGGTTCTCCATCTGTTGCATTCTAAGAAACAAACATTTCTCAACATTGCACCCAGTGAATCAAAACTTAACACATTCTCAAGAAATGTTGGTTTCTCAGAATGCAAAAGTTGGAGAACTACACCTTAATTTTGCTGGGTCAGGCTTAAAACCTCTCAATCGCCTGTTGTACACTGAGTTACACTAGGTTCATTGGAAAAAAATAGACTTTTCCTGACTTTTTGTGAATGGCGTGCCTGCACAGGAGGACTCTGTGTTAAATGTTTGCAAATGCGAGGTGCTTGGGAAGCTCAGCCAAGACATATTTGGCTGTAACTCAGGTTGGGGAGGTGATGGTCTCAGTGTTCAGGTGGTAGACGTGTGCCCAGAGGATCCTTCATTGAAATATCTCACACACACAAAAAACCCCCCCCCAAAAAATTACTAAGGTTCCTTGGGCAAGATCCTTAATCCCTAAATTGCTTATATTAACCATGACCCCTCATCAAACTCATGAAATAAACAGATGTTTCTGCTTTTGTCATAAGAAAAGCAGTGATTCTTCTGTATGGTTTGTTGCAGGTGATTTCTACCCATACCCATCTCTCTTCCTCCCACTCTGCCAGCCCACTTGTGTTCAGATTCCAAATTTCACTTGTCATTTCCTTTTAGAAGCTCTTAAGTGTGGGTCGGTAGCTTCGTGGTGCACCCACACACCCACCCACACACCCACAGGAACGAAGCCCTCCCATTCGATTTCACCCCTCTGTTGGAGAGGCGGTGATTTGGCTGCACTGCCTGTGGTTTGTCCTGCTCACGACGTGGATGTTCTTTGAGTCTGTCAGCATGGTTAAATCTGGTCCTACGTTCCTCGGTTAGCTGTGGACTCTGGCCCCAGGTGAGAGCCACCTGCTGTGGCTTTGCCTGCAGTGAACCGTAAAGCGGACCTCCTTATTTAAGACAAACTACAGCAGTCAGCATGTAAGCCAACACTGTTGCTTCCCTCAGATTGAGGTTGCGGCTGCTCTGGAACGGGAAGCTGTTGTTCAGTTGGAACTTGCAGAACCAAGCCAAGCAGCTGAAACAGCCTAAAAATTCATCTAAAACATTTTAGCCATCGTCTTGATTACAGATGAAGCTCGATTGAACTTTAGGCACAAATAAAGGCCAAAGATCACCGGATGAAATGGTTCTAAGCTCATTAGTACATTGCTGGCTTAATTTCTGAAAAATACCATATGTGTTTTCTCTTCTCTCCGAGACACGCCGAGATGGGTGATTCTCTTTGATTGATCTTTTTTTTTGGCTGCTGAGAGTAAAGCATTCATCACTCTGAGCTTTTGCTGCTGAACTTGAACATGGACGGAGATGTATTGATTGTTGCAGTAGTTTGGAAACGTTGCATTTCTCTGCCGAGGTTCTCCAGCAGACAGCGTTTCGCTCTGACGCAGTGCGAACACAATTGATTCAATTGCCGATTCAGCGCTCGGGTCTTTAATTAGTTTCAGATGAAATCAAATTGTGCAGCTTCTAAAGTCTTTGAGCAGGGCCATTCACTGGTATTTTCATTCTTATTCAACAGTGGCAAACAGAACACGAAAATGGTGATTTGAAAGAATCAACCTTTAATCACATGGAGGAACTTTAACTGAACAGTGTTTGATTAGCAGCTATGTATATTTTCCACGTTCTCTTCTTCTACAACAGTGACTGAGGGTACTCAGACTTAAAGTTGTAGTCCCTTTTGATTTTTTGTAAAATTAATAATGTTTTTAAAAATTTTAGTTATTATAAAATATCTTCATCTTTGGTGTATTGCAAAATTACCGTTAATTTTATTTTCTTTATGTCATGATTTGTTCATGTATGTCATGTTGTATTTTAAGCCATGAAATCAAAATCCTACACTGTTTCCACACGAGGTAAATTTTGATTATGTGAGTGGGAAAATACAATTAGAATATTAAGAAATAAAATGATGGTGCTAAAGAAAAACACATTTTATTACTTAAATCACAGATATTATTTCAAAGAGACTACAGCTTTAAATCCTGCTACGTATCGATGACAGTATGGATTCTGAGCGAGCAGATCAACATCAATGGCAGTCATGCAACTAATAGCGGAAATCACAAATTATGTTGATAACAGAAAACTTGCTCTGGATGTATTTCTTGATTTAAGCCAAGCTTTTGAGACTATTGATCATAATATATTGTTAGACAAATGGAAAGGTGTGGTATTAGAGGGACTGTGTCGAGCTATCTAAAAAACAGGAAACAATATGTACAAATGAGTTAGCATAAATCACACTACATACTGTAGATATCACTTGTGGGGTACCACAAGGGTCAATATTAGGACCTAATTTGTTTATTTTATACATAAATGATATGTGTAATGTTTCAAAGTTATTAAGATTTGTATTGTTTGCAGATGATACAAATATTTTTTTGTTCTGGGGAGAGCTTGCAGCAGATTTTGGAGCTGAGCACAGCAGAAATTAATAAAGTAAAATTATGGTTTGACAAAAACAAATCATCATTGAATTTAGAGAAAACAAAGATGATGTCGTTTGAAAGAAATTCAATGAATGTTCAAGTAGACCTGATTATAAACAATACACACATAGAAAGAGTATATCAAAATAAATTTCTTGGAGTGATCATAGGCAGCAAAATCAGCTGGAAACCTCATGGAAGCCACGTTGTTGTGAAAAGTGTAATGACACTGACCCACAACAGGGGGCGTAAATGAATGGTCAATGGAAATAAGAAGTAACACTTTTAATGTTGTGAAAAGTGCACAACGGATACAGATACAGTGCAATACTAAAGTCCTTTATAAAGTTGGTGTCGTGTGGGCAGGCTCGAGGATAGGAGACGCCTGTCCAGAGAAGAGTCGGGACCCACACGATTTCCACCGCCAACGGATCTGGAATACTCCAGAGCCACCAAGTCCCGAGTCACCAGGTGGCCACCGTCTCCAGCTGTCAGATCGGGTACTGCTGGCAGGGAACAGAAACAGTCAAGAGTGGGTGTGTGTGCACACACCCAGTAAACAGTCAGCTGAGTATTCCTGATACAGGGAGAAAACACCACCTCCTAATCCTACTACTTCCTCTGGTTATCCGTGCAGACTCCACTACACAAGTATAAGAGTGAAGAGTGGAGAACGCCACCTCTTACCACTCCCTTCAACTCGGCAGACCGTGGAGAAGCTGCAAACTCAGAAGGCAAATTAACTACTAATACAGACGTGAAAGACGTCACAACTGAATAGTACGGCTGAGTGTCTACCTGAATGATTCAGACGATTTCTCGGCAGAGGTGTGGTGTCTTCTCCAGGCTTTTATGGGTGACATGATGAGTTGATGGATGACAGCTGTCAGAGTTCCTGGTGCTCCTGGTGGCGACTGCGCCCTCTGGTGCCTGAAGCCGGACTATAGGCAGGGCGCCCTCTGGTGTTGGGCCAGCAGTACCTCCTCTTCGGGCGGCCCACACAACACACGTCAGATCAAACCTGGCAAAGTGCACTGCAATTCTGGGGAGGACAAAATACATACTGGACTATAAAACCTTACACATACGCTACTGTTCATTATAATTACCATATCTGTCTTACTGTGTGGAAGCATGTGGAAACAACTACAAAAGCATCCTGCAGCCACTATGCATACTACAGAAAAGAGCAATAAGGATCATAAATACAGAAAACATACCAACCCACTATTTGTAAAATGAAACATCTTGAAGTTTATGGATTTGGTCAAATTTAAAACATCACAAATCATGTACAAAGCCAGAAACATTTTACTGCCGAAAAATATACAAAATCTATTTATGGAAAGAGAAGGTGGCTATAATTTGAGAGGAGAATTGAACTTCAAAAAGAATAGAAGTTGAACTCATAAGAGAAGGATGTGCATATCAATCTGTGGGGTGGATTTTTGGAACAGTTTGGAGCTGGAGCTAAAACAGAGCACCAATATAAATCATTTTAAAAGAATGTATAGAAAAATCTATCTTAAGTGGTTACAGTGTTCTCGAAAGTATTCAAAATGGTAAAAGAAATTGATGTGTACCAGTACCAGTGATTAATTGTGATGGTTTTCATATTACTGTTCGTAGTCTGACAGAAATGTTTTATTTTTAATATTGACACGGCATAAATAGGACATTTAAAAGCTAGATAGCTTCAGCTTTGACCTTTTTCACTCAGCTACGTTTTTTTTCAGGATATATTCAGTATTTTATGTATTTTCCTTTTTTTGTTTGATTTTATGTATTCATTCATTTATTTTATGTTATTGCATGAGCTTGCTGATTGAAATAAATAAAATAAATCAAAATCAAAAATATTTTCTAATCAGTTTGATCAAATCCAATTTGCATTCCTCACGTGTCTTTTGTGTAAAGTGCAGCACTGTGGAAAAACTACGAGCACAAAGCAAAGACTGTGCAAATAGTGCAGCAGATAACTGAAACAATCGTGCAAATGGTGATACAAGCACTAAAGTTGGTACAAATACTCTTTAGATATTACTCTTCTGAACTCTATGGCTGAATGATCAGGAGTTATGGGGTCAAAACAGCAAAAATGGTGCAGATTATTGGTTGAGCTAATAGGATTAATAAATGGAATAGTTTTGATTGTGTTGAATGTTTGGTCTCCAAAGTAAAGGTCAAACAAGGTCAACGTCCATTGGATTCTTTGACATGTGACATATGTTACCTCGTAACATGATAACTAAGCATGATACATGGTTCAAACTATACCTTTTTAAAAGCCTGTTAACTAATAATTTGCATCATGTTTTACCAAAATTGGAGCAACTTTAACTTTTGACCCCTGTACAAACTGAAAGTGACCTTTGTCACCATTTTTGCTGTTTTTACCCCATAACTCCAGAACATTCAGTCATAGATAGTCCAAACTATACCTTTTTAGAATCTTTACGATCAGACAAATAATGTGGTGTAGTTTTCAAAATGATTTCAGCATTTATAATTTTGACCCCTGTGTAATTCTTCAATTGACCCCTACCTGGCCGCCTATTGAAAATTCAAGTGGCCAGTCGGTTTGTTCAAAAGAGTAATATCTAAGGAGTATTTGTGCCAATTTTGGTGCTTGTATTACCATTTGCATGATTTTGCTCGAAATATTCTCTTAGCTGCTGCACTAAAAGAAAAATAAAAGCTTATTAATGTTGAAGAATTTATTAAAGCATCAAAAGCCGAATATAGTATGTGGCAAACTTTTTTCTTTTTTTTTAACTTGTGGGTGCACCAACAACATTGTGTTGATCAACTTTATTTATTTTACATAATAAAACACTATGTTGTAACCCAGTGTTTTTTTTGAAAAATTACTTTTTTAAAATCACTGTTAAAACAGATACAAGTTCTTAAACATTTTATGTATCAATTTACTGAAAATTAATCTATTTTTAAAATTTGGTCTTTTGAGCTTTTTAAGAAAATCTTAAGGCTTTTGTACAGTCAGTGGATTTGGGATTTTATTTTCTGTATTTTGTATTGCAGTGAGCGCTGATTATATCAATTGGACACATTATAAACCTTGACAACATGCATTGACAGTAAAAATACGCCAATAATAACATTAGCAGCATTTTTCTAGTAGCGTCTTTTTAACTTTATGGCAGATGTCATTTTTAATTAAATTAACCTAAATGAACTGAAAATGTTATACTTTCCAAATTTGTATGAAAATTGCTTTTTATCTGGATTATAGAGTTAAATATGTTTGGGGTCGTTAAACATCCTCAAAGTACCACAATTGTATGCCGATCTGATGGAAGAAAGCAGTCCTCGTAATATCTCTAATATATTATGAGAAATATAGTGAAAATTCGTCCCATCCTGTCTATGGCTGATGCTGAGACCCCGATTCATGCATTCGTCTCTTTTAGATTGGATTATTGTAATGTTCTATTTTCTGGTTTAACACAGTCCAGCATTAGGGCTCTCCAATTGGTTCAAAATGCTGCTACCAGACTTTTGACATGAAGCAGAAAGTTTGACCACATTACACCCATTTTGGCATCTCTTCAATGGCTTCCTGTCCCAGTGAGATCAGATTATAAGGTTCTGCTACTAGTCTATAAAATTGTTCACGGACTGGCACCTCTCTACCTAGCTGATCTAATTAAACCCTACGTACCGGCCCGGGCTTTGTGTTCTCAGGGTGCAGGACTACTTAGTGTCCCTAGGGTGAATTAAAAAGTCTGTGGGTCATAGAGCTTTCTCTTATCATGCCCGTTTTGTGGAATGATCTCCTACGTCAATAAAACAGATTCTATAGAGACTTTCAAGTCTAGACTTATGACACATAAGTTGCAGTAATTCTTATCTGATATACTACTTGAGAACTTTGTGTGAGAGAAACATAGACACCTTTGGAGCACATTGGTCGAAATGTGGGATCTAGGTTGTCAGAAATATAGCCAGAAAAGCACATTTTGTTGGATATCTCTTGGGCGAGGGACAAAGTGAACATTATCATTTTAATGACATGTATGCTGATATGTCCCCAAAGTGATGCAGTATGGCATCACGTGCACACGCACGGAATGCCTCGCCCTTCCGGTGCTTTTCATTTTGCATCTTATTTCGTTTAAAAGTCTGTTTTTTTAACTCTCTTGTCAAAACAAACTAGCACAGGTTGTGCAGCATTCCTGCTTGACTTAGGTCATTTCCATTTCAAAGAAGAAAATTTGAGTTATGTTTCGATGATACATGACAGGAATAGTGACACGATCACCTTTTGTTGTTGTGAGATGAGGAGACGCATTTATTGTTGAATGCTTGCTTTTTTGCCTACATTTCACAGGTGACACTCTCCATTTCCTTCAACACCCACCACTTTTCCTACTTTGATGATATTACATATGATGCACCATGTGATCAGAGCTGACAGTGAGTTGATTTTGATCTTGGGTATTCATGTAAAGAGCTCAGAAGACATCAGAGTGAATCAGACTATGAGACAAAAGTTTGCTTCAGTTGCTGCAGAATTATGGGATCTTGTTTCTGCTCCTGTGTTTCACATCCAGCGTCTGTCCCACAGTGGGGTCTGTAGCTTGAGCTTCTTTGGAAAGATAGAAGTTACCACACTGCACCACCTGTTACAATGTAGTAACTTCCACAGCCTAAGTTTAAAAATGAATGAATGAATGATACTGCTCCCCTAACTATAGGGGGATCACACTCCTCAGCCTCCCCGGTAAGGTCTATTCCAGAGTACTGGAGAGGAGAATTCGACCGATGGTCGAACCTCGGATTCAGGAGGAGCAGTGTGGTTTTCGTCCTGGTCACGGCACACTGGACCAGCTCTACACGCTCCATCGGGTGCTCGAGGGTTCATGGGAGTTCTCTCAACCAGTCCACATGTGTTTTGTGGATCTGGAGAAGGCGTTCGACCGTGTCCCTCAGGGCACCCTGTGGGGAGTGCTCTGGGAGTATGGGGTCCGGGGTCCTTTGCTAAGGGCTATCCGGTCCCTGTACGACCGCAGCAGGAGTTTGGGTCGCATTGCTGGTAGTAAGTCAAACCTGTTTCCAGTGCACGTTGGCCTCCGCCAGGGCTGCCCTTTGTCACCGGTTCTGTTCATTATTTTTATGGACAGAATTTCTAGGCGCAGCCAGGGTGTAGAGGGGGTCTAGTTTGGGAACCACAGAATCTCGTCTCTGCTGTTTGCGGACGATGTGGTTCTGTTGGCTTCGTCAAATCAGGACCTTCAGCGTGCACTGGGGCGGTTTGCAGCCGAGTGTGAAGCGTCCGGGATGAAAATCAGCACCTCCAAATCCGAGGCCATGGTTCTCGACCAGAAAAAGGTGCTTTGCCCTCTTCAGGTCAGTGGAGTGTCCTTGCCTCAAGTGGAGGAGTTTAAGTATCTCGGGGTCTTGTTCACGAGTGAGGGACGGATGAAGCGTGAGATCGATAGATGGATCGGTGCAGCATCTGCAGTGATGCGGCCGCTGTATCGGACCGTCATGGTGAAGAGAGAGCTGAGTAGGGGAGCAAAGCTCTCGATTTACCGATCAATCCACATTCCGATCCTCACCTATGGTCATGAGATTTGGCTCATGACCGAAAGAACAAGATCGCGAGTACAAGCGGCCGAGATGAGTTTCCTCCGCAGGGTGGCTGGGCGCTCCCTTGGAGATAGGGTGAGGAGCTCGGTCACTCGGGAGGAGCTCGGAGTCGGGCTGCTGCTCCTCCACGTCGAAAGGAGTCAGTTGAGGTGGCTCGGGCATCTTTTCCGGATGCCCCCTGGACGCCTCGCTGGAGAGGTGTTCCGGGCACGTCCCATTGGGAGGAGGCCCCGGGGAAGACCCAGGACATGCTGGAGGGACTACATCTCTCGGCTGGCTTGGGAATGCCTTGGGGTTCCCCCAGAGGAGCTGGGGGAGGTGTGTGTGGATCGGGAGGTCTGGGCGGCTTTGCGTGAGCTGCTGCCCCAGCAACCCGACGCCAGATAAAGCGGAAGAAAATGGATAGATGGATGGATGGATGAATGATACTGAGTCTCGATCTGATACTTATATTTTATTAGATGTTACAGTTGCACAGAGCACACTTTAAGCATATTAAAGTCAGTCCAATGGCTATACCTGACTGACAGCTGAACAGTGCATATATATATATATATATATATATATATATATATATATATATATATATATATATATATATATATATATATATATATATATATATATGTTCCTCACAGTGGAAACTGACAGCTGAAATCTCAGAGATAGCTTTTCATATCCTTCCCCTAAACCATGATGTTGAACAATCTTTGTTTTCAGGTCATTTGAGAGTTGTTTAGAGGCTCCCATGTTGCCACTCATTAGAAGAGATGCAAAGAGGAGAAACATTTGCAAATGGCCACCTTAAATACCCTTTCTCATGATTAGATTAACCTGTATAAGGAGGTCAATTTTGTGTTCCAACAATTAGTCCTAAATGTATTCAAATCAATAAAATGACAAGGGTGCCCAAATTTATGCACCTGCCTAATTTTGTTTAAATAATTATTGCACACTTTGTGTAAATACTAAAAACTTTCCCTTCTCAAATATCAGTGTGTTCATCTGGTATATGATATATTTAACTGAAATTGTTGATCCAAACTACCAATGATTTATAAAGGAAAATTATGGAAATCATCAGGGCTGCCCAAACTTTTACATACCACTGTATGTATATCAGAGCTCTTCTTGTGTCAGGCATATAATTATAATGTCATGGTTTGCCCCTTGTCGGGCCTATGTTATGGTTTGTCCCCTGTCTGTGTCCACTTCCCTCTCATGGTTCTTGTGTCTGGCCCTGGTTCTTGATTTTTGGTTTGTTTTACTGTAGACACTTGTTGAGTTCATCTCTTTTTTCGTCTTTCTTTTGTTTGTCTGTTTCAATTCTTTGTTCCTTTCATTTTGGGTTTTTATGAAGCCTTTGGCATTGTTTATCTTTGTTTTAGGTATTTTATTTTTGATCACTGTTGGTCTTGGGTGGTGTTACAGTCACTGATTTTTTTCTTGCTACTGCTCCTGTCAGTCACTGACCCTCTTGTCTCCTGTCTTCCCTCGTCATCGTCTCATCCATCCATGCCCCCTTCCTGAATGGTCTCCGCACCTGTCTCACATCATGCCCTGATTGCCCGCCATGTATTTATGCCTCGTGTGTTTTAGCGTTTCCGTGCCAGTTTGTTGTGTTAACAGCCCTCATTCCAGCCCGTATCCTAGCCCTTATTTTGTCAGTGCTCTTGTGGTTGCCATGTTTGACTCTGCTGTGTTTTTTTGCACCTTGCCTTAGCCTCAGCCTTTGAATTCTGTCTTGCCGTGTTTCTGAACCTTGCTTGTTTTTTGGACCACGCCTAACGACTGTCTGTCACCTCTGCATCGTTGACTGTCATACTGTGTACCGTACCACTGCCACTGCCTCATTTCAAGATAAACCCTTTTTTTATTACTCCAGTTCCTCAGCCTGTGAGTCTGCATTTGTGTCCGCCAACTATTTGTACCATGCCACCATTCATGGCAAATAATAATAATAATAATAATAATCATAATTATGTGCAAAAACTCCTTTAAAAATATGTGTTCAAAGGTGGACCTTTAACCATGGGATGATTGGGGGGGGGAGGTGTTAGTGTCTTCCGACCCTTGCCCTTATGGCTACAGGGCTGTACAGTGCTTGTTTGAAGGAGGAAAACAGACAGGATGATGAGGAAAACCTCATATGTTCAGCTGGAAAAAAACTACCTGACTGGCCGGTAGGAAGCCTATCACTTGTGCTATCCATCAGAAACATAACTGAAGTGAAGCACGCTGTAAATATGCCATTAAAACACACACAGTGGTGCTGCCGGTGAATGGTTTGGTTCGTTCTGTCTGTCGGCATGATGCTAAGGGTGCTATCTCACTGGGCAGTGACTGTTGGAGAGCATTTGGAGATGCAACTTAATAAACCAAACACTTTTACGAGCGACAGTGTCGCAGTTGGTATCAAACTGCAGTTGCCATTCGCAGCTGAACACAAACGACACATTTGCACAAAGTGTTCAGCTCCTATTATCCATATGAATACACTGTGGAAATTCCCCCACTGTTCCTAATAATGGCAAAATAAAATAATAATAAAGCCTACAGTGCACTCACTGATTTGCAGAATGATGATTCTAAGGAAACGGAGGGAGGCAGAGCACAGATGGATCTAAGACTCGTGTTTGATCTGATCAGAACACGACTTCGTGTTTTTAAATCAAATGTAATCTCAATAAAGAAGCAAGCATGACACCAAGAGCTCATATTCCATTTACATGTACTGTAATCGTGGGCAACAAGTGGAGATGTTCTGCTCATATCGGATCTGATGCCATATTTAAAGGTGCAACTGTGAGCGGTTGGGGGGGCACAGACTGTAGTGTGTCCACTGGACATCATGTCATACATGTGTTTCAGTGAAAACAAACACTGCCAGGCTGTAAAGCATGTCCAGACTTCTTTCATGCACTCGATTAGTGTTATTAGTTTGACTTTATGATCTGAGCTGTACCAGGAGCTTTCAAAAAGGTCACAGCCACACCCAGAAACAAGACAAAACAAACTGTTTGAGTAGGACTAAACACTGTGAAACACAAGTCAACCCAAGGGGCTACCCACAAACAAACTTATCCAGTGGTCAGGTCGTCATAATACCTCGGCAGTGAGGAAGATCATCTCTTGATTGATTCCTAGACTGTACATCCGGGGGCGATCTAGAGACACTTGTGCATGGGTTAGTTTAACATGGGAAGGTCGTTGCACGCTGACAAACACACGGTCCTTGACAAATCCTTAGCCTGGTCAGATTGTTGGGAAATCCTAGATGATTGGTGTCTGAGGACCTGCTGCAGTAACCCCCCACCTTCACAGCTGTTACAAGCCATCACCTCTTCCAACTGATCTGCCGTTAAGGACTTGTTGGGTCTTCACGGTTACCATAGCGGCCACTGTGCACAAAAGGTCCCCACCATATTTTACCCAACAGGCAATCCCTTACTTGATCCATTGCCCAGGTGTCAAGACGCGGGCAATGGGTTTTGACACTGTCATTACCACTGGAAACTCCCTTTGATGTCTTTGTTAATTACAGGAAAGCTTCATCAGTCCAGAATGAATGGAGTGATTCATGCACAGAGAAACACACCACGTGGCCAAAATGTCAGAACCCATTCCCATTCCGTAGACATTCCCTCACAATGCAAGTGATACTCCTCATCTTAGTCGCTCTACGTAAATGTTTGTTTGATGCAGTCATTCCAGCGGTACTCAAGGATCCACTCTAAAGGCCAAGTGCCAAAGACATCTTGTTGTCCAAGTTTCCTAACCACACTTTAAGACAGGAAGCAACAGCACCGTAAAGAATTGGACTTTATTCTCCTGCAAAGATATCGGCATTGCCCAGTGTCCAACAACGTCATGACTCCATGAGCTCTTTCCAGGCATTTTTCAACCTCAAAGACTCAAAGACACAGCTCACTTCAGCTCCTTTGCAATGTCTGTCACACACCAAAAAGTTACGCCATTTTCGTTTTGTTGTTGCTTCCAGTGTAGAAAATAAGGGTGAGCTTTTTCTTTCCTCTGTTCCATATTATTATGAACTGAGTAGCTTTAGGTTTTGGATGGTTAGTATCATGTTGACTTGTCAAATTTAACTCTAGTAATTAGCGCTGATTATTATGATTACAAACATTTGGTATTTCTCCAAAAAATAATGAATTAACATGAAATCATCACAGTATTTGACAATACATTTGATAAAATATTTTCAAATTAAAACCGAGTAAGTTCAAGAATTTTCATGTACTGCATTTACAAGTAGAGAGTCTTATCATTTCGAGTCCAGCTGACTCGATGGCCACACTGGCGTCACACTGCTGGGAAAACGGTAGCAAGAACACATGGCTGTCTGGTCACGCTGGTCATGAGTTGTAGCAGAAGTTGAATGCTTTACTTCCTTTTTGTCAGTCCGGGGGTAAACCCTCACAGTTGCAGCACGAGCGGTCACATGATCACCAACCAAATGAGACATAAGTCCATTCACTGGCACGATAACAGCGTGGCACCCCTGAGGTTCACACCAGCCGACTCGCTCAGGAGGATCTATTCTTAGTCCATTGGCATGATATGAAAAAGGAGCTGCTGTTATCACATGGCGTCCAGCACGAGCTCCGCGTTCAGCTGTGTGTCTTTGTCCACACGTGTCAAACTGGATATGAAGAGAAAAAAGTTCTGTGGATGAGAGAATCGCTGTTGTGGTGAATGTAGTGATGGAAAAGTTCTTGTGGTGGAAACAGTAGTTGTAGTTAAGGCCACGTTCACACTGCAGGCTGAAATGACCAAATGTCTCATATTTCTGTGCATTTCACTTTTTTCTACCCCTCCATCTGCAGAAAGGTGATAGTAATGGTTACTAACAGTGGCTAGATATATATACAGTGAGGACAATAAGTATTTGAACACCCTGCAATTTTGCAAGTTCTCCCACTTTGGAGGGGTCTGAAATTTTCATCTTAGGTGCATGTCCACTGTGAGAGACATAATATAAAAAAATATATATAAAAAATGATTTTTTAATAATTTATTTGTATGTTACTGCTGCAAATAAGTATTTGATTCCCTACCAGTCTACTAGTCGGGAACTTGCCACTAGTCCTAGAGTCCACTAGTCCTAGCCCCAGGGTCCAATCGTCCTAGGGTCCACTCATCCTAGGGTACACTATTCCTAGATTCCACTCATCCTAGTCCTAGGGAACACTAGTGTGAGGGTCCACTAGTCCTTGGGTACACTAGGTCTAGTGTACACTACTCTTTGGGTACACTAATCCTAGTTTCTACTATTCCTAGAATCCACTCGTCCTAGTCCTAGAGTACACTAGTGTGAGGATCCACTAGTCGTTGGGTACACTAGTCCTAGTTTCCATTAGTCCTAAAGTGCACTAGTCCTAGGGTACACTTGTCTTAGGGTACACTTGTCCTAGTCCTAGGGTCCACTAGTCCTAGTGTACACTTATCCTTGGGTACACTAGTCCTAGTCTTAGGGACCACTAGTGCTAGGGTCCACTCATCCTAGGGTACACTAGTCATAGAATCCACTTATCCTAGTCCTAGGGTACACTGGTGTGAGGGTCCACTAGTCCTTGGGTGCACTAGTCCTAGTCCTAGGGTATACTAGTCCTAGGGTCCACTAGTCCTGGTTCCGGTTAGGGGTTAGGGTGAACTTTACAATCAGTTTGGGGTTGTAATATATATCAAATAATATAAAGACCCTAGGACTAGTGGACCATCCCCAACACGTTCTTCTGAAAGAAGTTTTTTTTTCCATTTTAATGTTAAGTGCAAATATCTGGTGCACTGTGTGAGAAAAAATAAGAGATGGAGATGTTTGTTTTTATGGAGAATTTTCTGCTTTTGTAGAAACTTAATCATAAACACATTGGGTGTGTAGGAGAGCGAAGTGATTAACTGAATTTTGATTCTGATTTTGGATGATTAATTGCAGCCAGTCTGTTGTGTGGACACCTGACCTCACCAGATCTCAAACTAAGCCGAGTAGGTCCTGTTTAGTTCTTGGACAGAACACCAGGTGACACGTGTTTCTCCTGATGAAACTGGAATTGCGTTGGTGGATCCTTACTGGAGAACTGAAAGACAAACGATGAAAAAAAGCGATTGTTGCCTCCGTCAAGGAGGTAATATTTTCAGTGGTGTTTGCCTCTTAACAGGAAATAAATCAAAAGGTAATGAACAGATTTCAGTTAAATGTGGTGAGCATACTCTGGAGCTGAGGTCCAGAAGAATGATTGGCACATAGCAACATAATGGAACACGTCTGGTGAGCAGATGATGATGGAAAATGAGGGCTTTTATTTCATTTGACCCTGGAACACATTTTTGATCCAGAAGAAGTTTTAAGCATTCAGGAGCATGTGTCCTTGGAGGAGATTTGCACTCTCTGAATGTTTTTTTTTCTAATTCATTTTCACATCAGCGATATTTACAATTGAATTTTTCTTTATTTAAGTTCAATAAATGCAGGATGCTTCAAAAGTCAGTGAGTAATCATGTTAAGTGGAACTTCAATTTTGGTGAAAATAATTGTGATTATTATTTTAGTAATAACTGAACAGCCTCATCTTAAACACATCGGGCCTGTTGATTGAGAGACAATTACACAGGAGCAGGGACACACACACACACACACACACACATTAGTGGAGGAATTGCGTATCCCATTTTCATTTCTTTTTGCTTATTCGTTGCATAAATTTCAGTTCAAGCTTTAAAACAATCTGCATTTCCCAACGTGTATCGTTGTGACCTGAGCTGTGAATCCAGACTGAGGATGACGTCATGGGGCTCTTTGAGCACTCTGTCCTCACTCCAACAGGATGGAAGACAAACGCAGCCTCTCCAGGTCCAGGGCTGTGCAGCCTCATCCAATCGCATCCCTTCACAACTCTTCTTCGCAGTCTCTCCTTGGTTGCCAAGGAGACAGTGAAGTGAAGTCTGGAACTAGAGCAATGATTTGGCACGAGTTCTTTTTGTTGTTGGTGGTGGTGGTTTTTTCTCCCTCTGATGACATTCTGCACTAATGCATGTTTATCAGCTGGACATTTACAAGAAGAAGAGGAAAAAGCGTGCCGAAGCACCGCAGGAGTGCATTGTTTTTTTCCCCAGAATGTGCAGTTTGCACGCGGCATGCGGCCCGCTGCGCCTGAGCACCGCCATCCCACCTGTTCTCAACCGTTTTCTCTCTGTGATCCCACAGTTCCTGGCTGGAAGCGAACACGCCTCCTCCTGCCAGGAATCTGTCAGGAGTAAAAGGAGCGTGTGTATTTTAGGGCCAGCTTTTGTCAAATGGAGACCGCTTTAAATAATGAGTTGATCTTGACCCAAGTAGGCCAGTTCGGGTTTAAAGCTGCAGCCTGTAGGATTAACGGATACCTGTCGAAAATCGATGCTAAAGTAATACATACAACTATACAACTGCATCGAGACACAGACCCCTGAATTGATCTACAGGAACTATGACCCTGGATTGTAACATCTTCAAAGGTCGGTGTGATCTATCTATCGAGATATATGTATATATATATATATATATATATATATATATATATATATACACCTGTTTCAACTTTATGTTTGGTTCACAATTTGTTAATGCTGTCATACCAGTTCATAATAGCAAAGTTGTGCTTTGCTATTTATGCAATGCTAACAACATCCGGCTTCTTCTATATTCTTCTTCTATATCTATATTCTATATTATTATCACTTTACCGAGGCGTTGCTAGGCCGATAGCGTAGATTTACGTCGACGCTACCTGGCTATACCCGCCCACTGTGCATAAACAAATGATGTCATAGCACACGTGCAGCCCAAGAACTGTCCGCAGAGGAAAACATAAAAAGGCAAGAAGTGTGTTTTGGTCTCAATATGGATATTCCAGATGATTTTCTCATGGATAGTACGACAATGAACAGCAGCCAAAGCAGCCAGCTTGATGAGGAGAGCAGCACGCCAGCCGACACGACAAAAGTTAAAGTGGGCCAACTTTTTATGTACGCGTTACGTGTTGTGTATCTCAGTAAAGTGATGATAATGCAAATAACATGCATTTGTTGTGCGGTATGCATTTTCTGAGTCCCTCCGTTCATGCCGTCGTCCACAATGACAGATATTTGCCCTCGTCTAACTCGGGCGAATATCTGTCATTTTGGGTGACTTGGCCCTCCAAAAGCATGTTATTGTATTATTATATTTCTGATATTGTATGTGGGGCTGCCCCCAGTGGTGTGCAAGCATGCTGCAGCACAGTAGAAAAAGGCAAGCAATGTCACTTTTGATTTTAATTTATTGCCAAAAATGAATACATTCTATGAAGAATTGTATGAGATTTCTTTGCATTAAATGGACTGCATTTATGTAGCGCTTTTCCATCTGCATCAGACGCTCAAAGCGCTTTACACATCAATGCCTCACATTCACCCTGATGTGAGGCTGCTGCCATGCAAGGCGCTCACTACATCAGGAGCAACTAGGGGATTAAGGACCTTGCCAAAAGGCCCCTAGTGATCTTTCCGACCAGGCTGGGATTTGAACCGAGGATCCTCTGGTCTCAAGCCCAACGTTTAACCACTAGAACATCACCTCCCCTACATTGCACGGAATCATGTAGCATCACATCACTCCATTAAAGAAGTATCATTCCTGAATCGTATCGTAGCTGATGAATTTACATACATATGGCATTGTTTTATAAGAGAGACATACACCCTATAATTCGTAGGATTTGTGGGTGTTTATTAGCTGAAATGGAATATTGCATAACATCTAACAGCATATTGCATATCACAAGAGAAGGTAAGGGAGTGTGAACCCCCATCACCAAAGAAACGCAAATGCCACTGGATACGGTATAATGCAATGTGCAACCTCACCAGTAGACACTAAATCTGACACACACTTCAGCTTTAAGGTGAAGGTTGGGAGCTGCAGGGGTCGTTGGATGAGGAAACTTTATGGATGCTGGAAAAAGGCGTCTGATGAAACACTCGGCTAATTTAAGACGACAGGAGGTCGAGCTGCTGAGCCTGGGAAGTGATTTTTCTTCTCTTTTGCTTTTCTCTATGATGCGTTCTTCACCTCCGCATTATTTTTTTTTGTAAATAACAGTCTCGCTGCTGCAGATTCAGCATCTGCTGCTCAGCTAAGTAACAGTTTATTTGCTGCTCTGTCTCTAAACCTTCTGTGTCCCGCCGAGTGGGCTGCATGCCTGGATGTGGAAACAGCAGGATTTTTGTTTTCTTGTCGCGTTAAAATGAAACAGGGACGTCCAAACAGCTGCTGCAGATTTTATGCTGTCACAGCAAAAGAAGTAACAATGCAACAACAACCCAGAAGAAGCTTTGGTACAGTATAAGGAGAGCTGAGGGGGCGGACGTCAGTGCTCTTTCCTTGAGGTGTCCTTAGTGAGAATGTGGATATAGACAAAGCGGCAAATTGTTGGCATTACAGTATTTTTTACTATTTTGGCCACTTGAATTTGCAATAGGCGGCCAGGTAGGAGTCAATTGAAAAATTACACAGAGGTCAAAATTTAAAGATGCTCCAATCATATTGAAAGCTATACCACATTATTTATCTGAACATAAAGATTCCAAAAAGGTATAGTTTGGACTATCTATGACTGAATGTTTTGGAGTTATGGGGTAAAAACTTTAAGAATGGTGACGAGGTCCATTTCAGTTTGTACAGGGGTCAAAACGTAAAGTTGCTCCAATTTTGGTTAAAGGTGGTGCAAATTATTGGTTGAACTAATAGGATTAATAAATGGAATAGTTTTGACTGTGTTGAATGTTTGGCCTCCAAAGTAAAGGTCAAACAAGGTGGACGTCCATTGGATTCTATGACATGTGACATATGTTACCCTGTAACGTAACAACACAGCATGACACATGGTGCAAACCTTTCCTTTTAAAACCCCTATTAACTCAACCAATAATTTGCATCACTTGTTTTTTTTTTTTTTTGCTATAATTGAAGCAACTTGAACTTTTCACCCCGTCACCATTCTTGCTGTTTTTACTCCATAACTCCATAACATTTAGTCATAGATAGTAAAAACTATACCTTTTTGGAATCTTTATGTTCAGGTAAATAACGTGGTATAGTGTTCACTTTGATTGGTGCATTTTTAAATTTTGACCCCTGTGTAATTCTTCAGTTGACACAGTTTAATTTGTTGTGTTGTCCGCCTATTGAAAGTTCAAGTGGCCAGCCGTTTTTTTTTTCTTTTCAAAAGCGTAATGTCTGAGGAGTATTTGTGCCAAATTTGGTGCTTGTATCACCATTCGAAGGATTCCTCAGTAAATATTCTGTTATCTGCTGTACAAATGCAACGTCTCCTCAGTAAGACCTCAGAGAAGTCTGACATTGGGTCTGTTTCAGTTCTAATTTCAGTTCTAACAACTGCCCAGACCTCCCCATTTTCAAGAAAGGACTCAAAATCCACCTGTTCAGATCTGCTTTTAATATTTGAAATGATTGTTTTTATCCTGTTTTTATAGTGATTTAAATTGTACTGTACAGCATCTTTGAGTGTTTTGAAAAGTAATTTTGTTCACTGGGGGAAGAGTATATGTTGGATCGTATGTTACTTGGAATAACCCTGTTGATTTGTGCCTGATGATTTGCGGACGTTCATGCTGGTTATACGGTGGCAAATTGACCTTTACCAGAGACGCGTAAAATGGATATTTGTGACTGTAATCCCATTTTAATCCAGTTCCATCGTTTGCACGGTGTATTTTTCTGTAGGTAATTCAGTCGGTGAGGTTTACCTTCGAGCGTCATCCAACAGCGGCCAGGGCGCGGAATAACCCATCAAATGTGAAAATCTGTGAAAATCCATCAAATGTGAAACGGTAATTCTGTATCAGAATCCACATCAATACTTTCATATGGTATCTTAAATTCACCCATTTCGGCAGCGTCGTCGGTACACGACTTTCACTCGCTCTCATCATTATTGACATCTGCGTAGCAGTGCGCGCGGTCGGTCAGGGCGCGGAGTAATACATCCAAATGTGAAACCGTCGAATATTTTGCCACCTTTATCCCGATATTATACAGTCTAAAATCTCGCACAATTAACCAATCAGATTTGCGGAAAAAAATGTAATTAGTTTAGAATCTAGATTATCCCTTGTTAAGCAAAAGTTTGAGGCTGGGCTTGGTGATGCACGTTAGGGTAAATGTTCTCACAAAATTAATTCTAATAAATGAAACAGTCACTGAAGGTGAGTGCAGCTCTCACTCATGTTTGTTGTATTTTGTGTCTCTGACACTGTAAAGCTCTGCTGCCTATAAATGCACTTGCAAAACGCCACTAAATCCGCGAGGTGCATCGCCAAGCAGCACACTTTATTGCAGAAGCACAGTTGTAGTGATGAACATTTGATTGTGCAGCGTACTCAGCCATTAGACGCAACGCAGGATGTCACTTGTCTCCGTCTGTCTGTCTGATTATTACAGTAAAATGCACCGTAGTGCTAATAGCAGCCTGCAGGTCTGCTCTTCTTTTATTTCCTCTCACATCTTGCTCTTGAAAGGTTTATTTGCGGAGTGACGGCAGGTAAACACAGTCCTCCAAACCTCCTGACTCCTGCATTTCTCTGTCTTCCTTCTCCACTCTTTCTCTTTCTCCCTTCGCCTCCTGTCTCCTTTTTCCTCCTCACTCCTCCGGCGTCAGCACTTCTCTCACCGCATTCACGTCTCTTTGCTTTATGAATAAATCTGAACTTGACTCCCATGAACCCCACGTCTCCCTGATCCACCGCTGCTCCATGCCCTCAGGATCAAAGACGTGTTGACAGTCTTTGATTTTTTTTTCAAAGTAATATTTGATGCGCTTAGGGAGAAGAGAAAAATAAGGGATTCCTCGTAAACAAGAAATAACACGTTTTCTTTCTACTTTCTTCAACAGATGCAGATTCTTGACAAGTTCCCAATTGAGGGAGGGCAGAAAGACCCAAAGAAGAGAATCATCCCATTTCTCCCAGGTAATAGCCTGATCCTCAGCTCCAGTTATTTGAAGAAGCTCCCATATTAATAATGGATGCTGACAGGCTATGAACCGTGTGCATGTGTTCCTGCTGATGGTGCGCTATCTGTGCACGTCCCAGCTGTGTTTGAATTCATTATGTTTTGCATTCATTCTCATGGTATTATCACGAGTGCGTGCATGCATGCTTTTCAGATTTAATTGAGGCAAGTGCGCATATCCTGCAGGCTGTGCACACTTGCATCCTAGCATTGACTCATATCGCACACAGATACACACACACTTCGTCTCACTGGAAGTTGCCTGGCGTTCAGGCTCATGGTGAGCGACAATACAGTACGGTAGGGATTGACGGCGACGTTTCGGTGAATCACAGTTTGTGATGAGCAGCTTGATAATGTCGTTTTAGAGGGTTAGGGTTAAGGTAAATCAAAATGACAGCAACCATAGTGCTTTTTGTCTTTCAGATAGTTTGATTGGGTAATCTTCACCAATGCAACTTTTTCCTTTAGGCTGAACCCATTTGCTTGAAGTCGCCACAACAAATCCGGTAGAGATCCAAATTGCTCCTTCTAATGTAACTCTAGGTAAAGAGTTTCTTGTGCCCAAAAACATATTTAGACACTTAAATTAGATTGCTAGCCTCTGCAGAAGCAAAGATATGTAAAAACCTGAAATGGTGGCCATTTTGGGAGCCATCTTGGATTTTAAAAAAACAGCTACAATGTGGATTTTGGGGACTTTTATTATGTGATTCTACACATTTTCCTGGACCTGTCCTCAACATCTCAGCTTCTTCTGCAAAATATCTATTATTTGGTCATTTGTGAGTTAATGCTGTTGGACTGGATACGTGAGAAGTGAAAAGCCTTAAATACTAGAGGTGGGCGGATCGATCCTAATATCAATAATATCGATACCAATGCTGGTATTGATATTGAACGATCCTCGTGTAAAAAGATCGATACTCAAGCTTTTTTTCTCTCCCGCACGCACTGACTGCTGCGCACGCAGATTCATCAAACTCTACTCTCTGTCTGTAAGAGCAGCGCTGCGCTGTGTCACACAACACGGAGCAGCGTACCCTTGTATTGTGGTTTGTCAGCCCTCTACCTCAGGAGATTTTGTTTTAAGTTGTGTCGAGTGATATTTTTTTAAACAAAAATGTTGATTGTGATAATAAAGTATTTTGTTGTCACGTACAATGTTTGGTGAAATTCTATCCTAGGTCTTTTGGATCCTTTGGATCTATGAAGTTTAAATATGAAAAAGTATCGGTATCGGCGATACTGGGCCTGTATTTACTTGGTATCGGATCAGTACCAAAATTCCCGGTATCGCCCACCTCTATTAAATACACAGACAGACACACTGTGAAGAGCAGGGGCAGTCAAAGAAATGACAGTCAGCTGTGGCGGCCTGAGGCTGAGTCAAGACAGGTGTGCAGGAACTGAAATGGAACAGAACGAAAGGTGAGACAACCTGTCAAAATAAAACAGGTAACAGAACAAACACAAAATGGACAGAACTGCGACAGAGTTGTTCATATACCATCAACACATCATTGCATGGTATATTAAAGTAGAAAAAAATGTAATAAAGCTGTAATTTGGCATCTATAATTCATCTATTTGCTTTGGATGTGTTGCACTTTCTCCAAAGTCGATTGTAAAATAAATATTTGCTGTGTTGGTTTGGAGTTGTGTGCCTGTTTTTTATTGTTTGGATCCACTGTGGTTTAGTTATATCACAGAAGCCCTGCAGCCGCCTGAGATTACTCACAAAAATAAATTAATCACAACTACAGAATACTGACATCTTGTGGCTGACTTGTGTATTGCACAGCGCCTGTGCACAGCTGCATAAGCTTCCTTTTGTTGTTGTATTATACATTCCGTATGTGTGCATTTTTCCTCTTTCCATGTTATTTTCCTCTTACTAGATTTTCTCTCTCTCCAGTCTTGATTCTGCGTTTTCTTCCCCTTCAGGCAAAATCCTGTTCCGGCGGAGTCATGTGCGAGATGTGGCTATGAAGCGGCTGCGTTTCATTGACGACTACTGCAGGGTAAAGAGGTCTTTCTGTAAACATCCTTCATATCCCTGTTTTCCCTCTGGGGAAAGTTCCCAGCCTGACAGGGGTCAAAGGTCACGGCTAACAGCATCCTTTCACATGCAGCCTGGACATGGTAAAGATGATGGGAACCGCACACTGGCTCATAGTCAGTATGTGGTACTGCAACTTTTGGTTGCTCCTGTAGTTGCTCGGTGGCACCACAGTGGATCTGGTGAGGATCTGTAAGTTGATTTGGTACAAGTTTTACACCAGATGCCCTTCCTGACATAACTCCAGATGTACGTGGAGAATTGGTACAGGGGTGACCTTAAACTGGGGACCAAGTGTTCAGGGAGGTGATAAAGGTGCCAGTGAATTGAAGTGTCTGCACCAGGTACAGTGATTCATCAGTGTAATGACATAGTCAAGGACCCCAACGCAGAGAACCACAATGAAGGATGACATAAAACCTGGAGGTGCACAGACACGAGAACGCAGCAGTCAGCAACCTGTAAGACAGGAGAAATGTCACAATAAGAGCACAACTAATAAACATCACTATATGATATAGAGGGAAAATTGTGGCATCAGAGGTCTGATGCATACTCTGTGCACTCTACACACCACGTCAGTGCACAAGGAACTATTAAGGGCATTTCAAACCATGTTTTGACCCTTGACCAAACTACTCCAACATCTGTTCACCTCCTGATATCTATTCAAGTAATATCCCCATCAAGACTGATCCATCTAACTTTCTTGGTTGTTGAGATATACAAAAAAAAAGGGTCATTTTGGACTATGTTTTCCTTGACCTTTCACCAAACTACTGGTACTCCAAATTCTCATCACCTTTGGGTATCAGTCTGGCTGTTTTGGAGCCACACAGACATACACACACGCACACAGCAGTGATGCCAAAACCCTGCTATTGCTGCTTGGCCGCTGTGCACGGTAATACCTCAGAGGGATCATAACATTAGACAGAAACAGGAAAATAGAACTGGAGCCAAACTGTGACCTATCACCATCAGGACCACAACTGTGACTAAGTGCTCGTGGCACTAGAGGATCCACTCACTCAAAAACTGTATCAGCAGGACTCAGACATTGTTGTAAATCATGACCTCATATTTTTTTAAGATTATATACACACTCAAAAATGCTTTGAATGAACTCAATTCAATTATGAGCAGGATTTCCATCTAATAAATATATGTAGCCCTAACTCAAATAAAGCACATCCATGCAAGATAATTTAATTTAGTTGGGACTATTTATATTTATTAGACGGCAATCCTTCCCATAATTAAATTGAGTCAATCCAGTGTCATTTGTTTGAGTGATACACTCAAAAAACGAATTCATTGGATTGGATTCCACCTAATAAATATATGTAGTCTCAACTAAATTAAATTACATTATCTTGCATGGATGTGTTTTATTTGAGTTGGGGCTACATATATTTATTAGTTGAAAATCCTGCTCCAAAGAGACATTTTTTGAGTGCAGTAAATAAATTATTAGAACTTTATTATATTAAGTCCATGTTACACCTGTCTCTCGATTGCACCTAAATTATAAATACTCAAAGTAACATGAATATTTTCAGTTTTCCCAACTTACAATATTTAAGAGAACCTAATCATTTTTAAGTAGAATCATTTCTCAATCTACTAAAAAAAAAAAAAAAAATGACTCATTGGATGAACTCAAATCAATTATGAGCAGGATTTCCATGTAATAAATATATGTAGCCCCAACTCAAATAAAGCACATCCATGCCAGATAATTTAATTTAGTTGGGACTATTTATATTTATTAGATGGAAATCCTGCCCATAATTGAACTGAGTTCATCCAGGGAGTCTTTTTTTGAGTACAGTAAATAAATAATTAGAACTTTAATATTTGAAATCCATGTTACACGTGTCTTTCGATTGCACCTAAATTAGTAATACTCAAAGTAACATGAATATTTTCAGTTTTCCCAACTTACAATATTCCAGTTAAGAGAACTACAAAGTATAATCATTTCTCAGTCCACTCAAAAAATGACTCATTGGATGAACTCAGTTCAGTTATGAGCAGGATTTCCATCTAATAAATATATGTAGCCCCAACTCAAAAAACGCATCCATGCAAAATAATTTAATTTAATTTAGTTGGGACTACATATATTTATGAGATGGAAATCCAGTCCAATGAGTCATTTTTTTGAGTGTTCTGATTCCTTCCTTCCTTCCTTAACAGCTGTTTTCCTGTACTTTCACACACATGTGGCGCACAATCACAGGGTTTCTGTTTTGCTTTCGAAAAGGTTAGCAAGGATATCAACTCACTAAGACCAAATGAGTTTTCAAGCCTACAGTAATTAGGCACATTTAAAATGAATGTGAGCTGCTTCCTCATTAGCCAAATAACTAGAAGCGCCGTAATGTGGACAGTTGTTATTGCGAGCCTGTTTTTGTCTTGCACTGGAGTACGCCGCACTATTTATTTCCTGCATCCTGTTTATCAGGCAAACAGCAGTGAGATGACGGATAATTAGCCAGATTTCTGCATAGATCTGATCTCCAGAGAGTGTCGGGTGCAGAATCCAGACCGCTAAATGCAAAAAGATGTCTTCAGTTTCAACCACAAGATGTTTTCACGAATATGGAATCAGTTCAATGAAATATGAAGGTAGACTGGACTATATGGATTTAAATAAAAAGTCCATACTGTACGTACCCACCTAATACTGATGGTTCAACCACTCTGGAATTGCCAGATATGAACCCTCCAAGGATCAAAGTAAGGATATGTTCAAGATGGAACCTCACAATCTTAACTTAGTCTTAATTTTCTCCAAGAAGTGTCATATAGGGACGTTTGTATATTGGGTATACAGTCGATATGTAAAGAAAACCAAAATAAAATGGATTACCACTCTTTTTTTATTTCTCCAAAGCTACACTGGGACCTTTACTGGAACATTCCTGTTTGCCTCAAGCTGTCCAACTGCTGCTCAAGCTGTTCAGCTGTCAGTCCAGGGTATAAACCAGGGTAGACCGACTGTTCTGTAAGATTGGCGAGCTGCTGGAGCAAAGCTGGGGTTCGTGGCATCAGAAGATGTTCATGAGTTAACTTTGGAGCAGATTTCCACGAAGAAGGTCATTGGTTCAAAGCCACCTGTGTCCCAATCTCCATGTGTATCTGGGCAGTTGTTCTTCTGTAGCTATCACTGCTGATATCTGATTTTTTTTTCTGACTGGGCTTCACAATAAAATCACTTTAGAGGAAAACCAACAACATTCGCACATTCGCAAGTTTTATTGTGAAAGACGTCACATCTTTGCGGCGTGTTTTCACTTGAAACTTAGCTGTGTCAATGTTAGCACAAATAGGCCTAATAGCAGACCAAAACTGACCAATAGCAACGCATTGTTTGGAGGACGTCTTGTAAAAATATTCCAGTTCTGAAACGGATTCTATCACATATGTGAAAGTTCTGGCACAGCTTCAGCAATGAAAAAAAACAAAAAAAACACCTGACCCCTGATATAGCAAGACAGTTACCGCGGAAACACTGCATAGTACCTTTGCTAGTTTTAGAAAAGGAAAATCCAGTTTTTTTTTTTCCTGTTCTTTGCCAAAATCAAAATTGGATCTGAACTCTGTGTTTCTTCGTAGGCGCTGGTGCGACTCCCCCCTCAGATTTCTCAGAGTGAGGAGGTGCTGCGCTTCTTTGAGACGAAAGCGGAGGATGTTAACCCCCCAGTGGAGTGAGTGTCACGTGCCACACACACACACACACACACACACACACACACACACACACACACACACACACACACACACACACACACACACACACACACACACACACACACACACACACACACGAAGGATCATGGGACCCTGAAAGACTCTAATAGTGAGAAAATTATAAACCGTATTTTCATCTTAATTTTTGGTGTAAGTTTACGACCCCAATCACTGACAACACAAAGACTGTTGCTGATAGTGTTTAATAAAACAGTTACAACAACCTGATTACCTGTTTTAATTATGTTAAAAATTATATTAAATAATAATGTTAATAATTACATTATTATTTAATATAATAATTTATTTTGTATACACACACACATAAAATGGATAAATGTTGTTATGCAAAAGTATTGTGTGATGAATGAGGCACCACTGCCTCTGTGTTTTAATTTGAGCTTTTCTGTTACTTGTTTACACAGCCACATATTTAGTGCAAGTCCTGCCAGTTGAAAACAGAGTGGTGACATACAGAGAGTGGCGAAGTGACGGCGTACAGAGAGGGGCAACATACAGAGAGTGGTGAGGTGGTGTCATACAGAAAGCGGCAATGTGGTGACATATAGAGAGTGGCGACGTATAGAACGTGGCGAGATGGCGACATACAGAGAGTGGCGACGTACAGAGAGTGGCGACGTACAGAGTGGCGACGTATAGAATGTGCCGAGATGGCGACATACAGAGAAGGGCGACATACAGAGAGTGGTGAGGTGGTGTCATACAGAAATTGGCGACATACAGAGAGTGACGGTGTACAGAGAATGGCGAGGTGGCGACATACAGAGAGTGGCGACATACAGAGAGTGGCGACATGGCGACATACAGAGAAGGGCGACATACAGAGAGTGGCGACGTATAGAATGTGCCGAGATGGTGACATACAGAGAAGGGCGACATACAGAGAGTGGTGAGGTGGTGTCATACAGAAATTGGCGACATACAGAGAGTGACGGTGTACAGAGGGTGGCGAGGTGGTGACATACAGAGAGTGGCGACATACAGAGAGTGGCGATGTATAGAACGTGGCGAGATGGCAACATACAGAGAAGGGCGACATACAGAGAGTGGTGAGGTGGTGTCATACAGAAACTGGCGACATACAGAGAGTGGCGGTGTACAGAGGGTGGCGAGGTGGTGACATACAGAGAGTGGCGACATACAGAGAGTGGCGACATGGCGACATACAGAGAAGGGCGACATACAGAGAGTGGTGAGGTGGTGTCATACAGAAACTGGCGACATACAGAGAGTGGCGGTGTACAGAGGGTGGCGAGGTGGTGACATACAAAGAGTGGCGACATACAGAGAGTGGCGACATACAGAGAGTGGCGACGTATAGAATGTGGCGAGATGGCGACATACAGAGAAGGGCGACATACAGAGAGTGGTGAGGTGGTGTCATACAGAAACTGGCGACATACAGAGAGTTTCGGTGTACAGAGGGTGGCGAGGTGGTGACATACAGAGAGTGGCGATGTATAGAACGTGGCGAGATGGCAACATACAGAGAAGGGCGACATACAGAGAGTGGTGAGGTGGTGTCATACAGAAACTGGCGACATACAGAGAGTGGCGGTGTACAGAGGGTGGCGAGGTGGTGACATACAGAGAGTGGCGACATACAGAGAGTGGCGACCTATAGAACGTGGCGAGATGGCAACATACAGAGAGTGGCGACGTACAGAGAGTGGCGATGTATAGAACGTGGCGAGATGGTGACATACAGAGAAGGGCGACATACAGAGAGTTGTGAGGTGGTGTCATACAGAAATTGGCGACATACAGAGAGTGGTGGTGTACAGAGGGTGGCGAGGTGGTGACATACAGAGAGTGGCGATGTATAGAACGTGGCAAGATGGCGACATACAGAAAGTGGCGATGTACAGAGAGTGGCAGTGTACAGAGGGTGGCGAGGTGGCGACATACAGAGAGTGGTGACATATAGAATGTGGTGAGATGGCGACATACAGAGAGTGGCGATGTACAGTGGGTGGGAGGTGGCGACATACAGAGAGTGGTGAGGTGGTGTCATACAGAAATTGGCGACATACAGAGAGTGGCAGTGTACAGAGGGTGGCGAGGTGGTGACATACAGAGAGTGGTGATGTACAGAGAGTGGCGAAATATAGAACGTGGCGAGATGGCGACATACAGAGAGTGGTGATGTACAGAGAGTGGCAAAATATAGAACGTGGCGAGAGGGCGACATACAGAGAGTGGTGATGTACAGAGAGTGGCGTCATATAGAACGTGGCGAGATGGCGACATACAGAGAGTGGCGACATATAGAATGTGGCGAGATGGCGACGTACAGAGAGTGGCGAGGTGGCAACATATAGAGAGTGGCAAGATGTCAGTGTACAGAGAGTGGTGAGGTGACGACGTACAGAGAGGGGTGACATACAGACAGTGGCGGTGTACAGTGGGTGGGAGTTGGCGACATACAGAGAGTGGCGACCTATAGAACGTGGCGAGATGGCGACATACAGAAAGTGGCAACATACAGATAGTGGCAAGGTGGTGATATACTGACAGTGGCTTTATACAGAGAGTGGCGAGATGGTGGCATCCAGTCAATGGCAGTGTACAGAAAGTGGCGGCGTACAGAGAGTGATGAGGAGGCGACATATTGAGAGTGGCGACATACAGAGAGTGGCAACATACAGATAGTGGCGACATACAGAGAGCGGGAGGTGGTGATATACTGACAGTGGCGACATACAGAGAGTGGCGAGATGGTGGCATCCAGTCAATGGCAGTGTACAGAAAGTGGCGGCGTACAGAGAGTGTTGAGGAGGCGACATATTGAGAGTGGCGACATACAGAGAGTGGCGAAGTGGTGATATACTGATCAGTGGCGATGTACAGAGAGTGGCGAGTTGGTGGCATACAGAGAGTGGTGACATACAGAGAGTGGCAACATATAGAACGTGGCGAGATGGCGACATACAGAGAGTGGTGATGTACAGTGGGTGGGAGGTGGCGACATACAGAGAGTGGTGAGGTGGTGTCATACAGAAGTTGGCGACATACAGAGAGTGGCAGTGTACAGAGGGTGGCGAGGTGGCGACATACAGAGAGTGACGACATACAGAGAGTGGCAACATATAGAATGTGGTGAGATGGCGACATACAGAGAGTGGCTGTGTACAGTGGGTGGGAGGTGGCGACATACAGAGAGTGGTGAGGTGGTGTCATACAGAAATTGATGACATACAGAGAGTGGCAGTGTACAGAGGGTGGCGAGGTGGCGACATACAGAGAGTGGCAACATATAGAACGTGGCGAGATGGCGACATACAGAGAGTGGCGATGTACAGAGGGTGGCGAGGTGGTGACATACAGAGAGTGGTGACATACAGAGTGGCAACATATAGAACGTGGCGAGATGGCGACATACAGAGAGTGGTGATGTACAGAGAGTGGCGACATATAGAACGTGGCGAGATGGCGACACACAGAGAGTGGCGATGTACAGAGAGTGGCGACATATAGAATGTGGCGAAATGGCGACGTACAGAGAGTGGCGAGGTGGGAACATATAGAGAGTGGCAAGATGACAGTGTACAGAGAGTGGTGAGGTGACGACGTACAGAGAGGGGTGACATACAGAGAGTGGCAGTGTACAGTGGGTGGGAGGTGGCGACATACAGAGAGTGGTGAGGTGGTGTCATACAGAAATTGGCGACATACAGAGAGTGGCGGTGTACAGAGGGTGGCGAGGTGGCAACATACAGAGAGTGACGATGTGTAGAACGTGGCGAGGTGGCGACATACAGAGAGTGGCGAGGTGGCAATGTATAGAGAGTGGCAAGATGGCAGTGTACAGAGAGTGGTGAGGAGGCAACATATTGAGAGTGGTGACATACAGAGAGTGGCAACATACAGATAGTGGCAAGGTGGTGATATACTGACAGTGGCGATGTACAGAGAGTGGCGAGATGGTGGTATCCAGTCAATGGCAGTGTACAGAAAGTGGCGATGTACAGAGATTGGCAAGGTGGTGATATACTGATCAGTGGCGATGTACAGAGAGTGGCAACATACAGATAGTGGCGACATACAGAGAGTGGCGAGGTGGTGGCATCCAGTCAATGGCAGTGTACAGAAAGTGGCGGCGTACAGAGAGTGGTGAGGAGGCGACATATTGAGAGTGGCGACATACAGATAGTGGCGACATACAGAGAGTGGCGAGGTGGTGATATACTGACAGTGGCGATGTACAGAGAGTGGCGAGATGGTGGCATCCAGTCAATGGCAGTGTACAGAAAGTGGCGATGTACAGAGAGTGGTGAGGAGGCGACATATTGAGAGTGGCGACATACAGAGAGTGGCAACATACAGATAGTGGCGACATACAGAGAGTGGCGAGGTGGTGATATACTGACAGTGGCGAGGTGGTGATATACTGACAGTGGCGACATACAGAGAGTGGCGAGATGGTGGCATCCAGTCAATGGCAGTGTACAGAAAGTGGCGGCATACAGAGAGTGGTGAGGAGGCGATATATTGAGAGTGGCAACATACAGATAGTGGCGACATACATAGAGTGGCGAGGTGGTGATATACTGACAGTGGCGATGTACAGAGAGTGGCGAGATGGTGGCATCCAGTCAATGGCAGTGTACAGAAAGTGGCGATGTACAGAGAGTGGCGAGGTGGTGATATACTGACAGTGGCGACACACAGAGAGTGGTGAGATGGTGGCATCCAGTCAATGGCAGTGTACAGAAAGTGGTGGCGTACAGAGAGTGGTGAGGAGGCGATATATTGAGAGTGGCAACATACAGATAGTGGCGACATACAGAGAGTGGCGAGGTGGTGATATACTGACAGTGGCGATGTACAGAATGTGGCGAGATGGCGACATAGCATTCCCAGGGATTTGAGTGAGGGGCGCCATATGACATTGTACATCACACACATCCCAACCCAGCAGGTTGTTGGATGTATGATTTTACGTTTCAGAGTGAAGGGATGTTGTGCACATAAATGCAAAAATTGACCCGAAAACAGATACAAAATGTAGCTGTAGAGACAGAAAGGAGATTGTTGCTTTGTGGATTCACGCGTCAACTTCAACAACCATCTGATTTTTAAGGTTTAGATACACGTTAGCTTTGCTGATTAGCTGATTAGCTTTGCTGATTAGCTTTTAGCTAATGAGCTGAACTGTGCTGTGCCCACCACCGGTTAAAAAGTTACTCCCAGGCCGGGCTGACGGGGGGGGGATTGAGGAGCAGAGAGGGAGGTGTTGATGGATGTGAGCTTGTGAGGAGGAGAATGACTCTCTTCATAGCAGGAGATCGGCCCTTTGGGTAGATTTTAATGAGAGGACACATTCTTCTCTCCAAACCTCAAATGGCGCCGTCACACTATTCATTCACAATGTCTTCCTGTATGCACCTAAAACAGCCACGACGACATCTGTTAGACCTGGTCTGTGCCTTTTTGTTTTAAATTCTTGTGCTTGCACAGCTCTTCTTTCTGCGCTCGTCCTTGGTTCCTGTCAATCTCATCTTTTTTAGTTCCATCTATGTGTCTTTCTCTTGACTAAAGCAGGCAGAATTTATTGACCTCTGCCTGGCTGTTTTTTAGTGCTCTTACCTCCTCCACCTCCTCCTCGACACAGCTCAAGGTTACAAACATCAACTCCAACGCGACTTTCCTTTGATCAAACGCATTCTTTCCCTCCCCGTCCAAAAGCGACTCATTTTTCTCATAGTGGCGTTTTCTCTTTTCTCTCATTTGACATGTGCCCTTCATCTCTTCTCATCTCCTTCCCTTCATTCTGCAAACATAATTTCTCTCTCCGCTCTCGTCCTCTCGCTCCTGTGTGTGTGTGTGTGTGTGTGTGTGTGTGTGTGTGTGTGTGTGTGTGTGTGTGTGTGTGCTGGTTTATTTTGGTGCATGTGGAAACACATTTATCTTGCTGTCAGGAGTTGGCTACGATGAAGCCGTACATGTGCAACAGCAATAATGCCTGTGCACAACGCCCTCACGGCTCACAGTCTGTTAGCTTCAATCAGTAACATGAAAACAGTCGTGCCAGAGACAAATTAAAGAGGTCATGTCGTGAAAAATTGGTTTGGATGTTTTTTTGCAGCTGAATATGTTTTGAGGTTTCCTGTAAAACATTGTCAAAGTCCTGCAATTCTGCGTCTCTACACGCAGAAACTATTTTGCCGTAAGCAAAAATAAGCTTCAAACAGTTTGTTTTTCGACTGCTGTGTGAGACACCAGTGCAGGATAGAGTGACTGAAAGGTTAAGCGGGTTTGACGCGAGGATAGCGGCCGTTTAACAGCTTAAAAAAGGGAAAAACAAAACCAACAAAAGTCAAAATACCGATAATGAAGACAGCACAGAGGCTACCAGGTATAGTCTCACTTACCTGCTTCCACAGTGTCTCAGATCCGATTTTTCTTTTCCATCATCTGACAAAACTCATTCTTTTGTGTGAATAATCCATTTTTTTGAGTCTCCTCACTATAAATGTAATTTAACACCCAAGAGGTGTAATTTTAACCCTGTAATCATAAAGGAGATGGCGATGGATCGAGAGAGATGGTGTGCGGTGTGCATGCTGGACTTGCTGGACCTGCCCAAGAGCAGACCACCTAAGACAGAGAGAAGTGATTTGAGGGAGAAATGAGAAAAAGCTGTTTTTGTAATTGCTGTTTCTTCAACTCGGTCAAATGTCCAACCGCCTTGGCCCAGCCTGTACTCAGGGGAACCCCGGTGTAACCTGCTGAATCTCTGGGCAAACCCGTCCCTTTACATTGAGGGATCAAATCTGGAGAATTAAGAGTAACTGTTTCCGTCTTTGATGCAAAAATTGGCCACCGAGTTGTGCCAGGTCGATGCCCAACCACCCCGAGCTGAGCAATTAAGTCAAGTTGAGGCAACAAAGCCCCTGAAAATGTTGTCCAATTTCAGAACCAGTACCAGGTTATCTGTTTAGGGGAGGTAATGGTCTAGTGGTTAAACGTTGGGCTTGAGACCAGAGGATCCTCATTTCAAATCCCAGCCTGACTGAAATCACAAAGGGCCTTTGCGCAAGGTCCTTAATCCCCTAGTTCATAGGTGTCAAACTGATTCCAGAAAGGGCCAAGAGGGTGCAGGTTTTCTTTGTAACCACCAACTCCAGCAGGTGATTTCACTGATGAACATCACTTTGAGCAGATGGGAAGAGTTCATCAGTCAAATCACCTGGTGGAGTTGGTGGCTACAAAGAAAACCTGCACCCTCTTGGCCCTTTCTGGAATCAGTTTGACACCTATGCCCTAGTTGCTCCCGGTGTGTAGTGAGCACCTTGCATGGCAGCACCCTGACATTGGGGTGAATGTGAGGCATTATTGTAAAGCGCTTTGAGCGTCTGATTCAGATGAAAAAGCGCTATATAAATGCAGTCCATTTACCGTTTAAAGACAAAAACAATAAACCTGTCCTGTCCAATCCTCAGCGAGGCGCAGCAGCTGCTTTAAAATTGTAACACTGTTGAAAGTGTAACTCTGGAATCGTGTTTATTTTAAAACTTTGTGAGTTGAGTTAGAGTTTTCTGTGTAATGATAGTTGAAAGTAAGGACTTCTTCATATTGACCGTTTGCAGCAAGAAGATTAAAATGTGATTAGAATCCTTGAAATTGACTCTGGGAATTAAATAATGAGGCCAGAAAACAAAGGAGCAGCCAATTGTCCAATTACCTTAGGTGGTATAAATGCAAAGTGCTGTGATTCTTGCACAATTCATGTGATGTGGATGTAAATACCCTCAAATTACAGCTGAAGGTTTGTGCGTTGAAGAAACTCTGCTTGCTTTGACCTCCATTTGGATGTGGTGGGTAGTTAGTAGTAATAACTCTGGCGATGTCTAAATAGTTATGATTTGACTGCATATGTGCTCCTGGCTGCAGACTTAGTCAAAGCTAAACTTTTGGTAGACACTTCAAAAGGCTCAAATAATGATGATCATAGTAAGAGATGGTGTCGAACTGTTGTTCCCCAGTCAGGTTCAGATCAGTCCAAGGCCAAACCTCTTTTGTCTTCTGTGCATTTTCGGCGGCTTTCACCTGGCTCAATAAAAGACGAAAATACGGTAAACTAGACACAGTCTTTAAAAAAGAAGATTGCTCTGTTAATGGCCACTATGACATCATGAAGTTGCAGATGAGACTTGAGTCTGGACTAAATTGGATGGGCTCCTTTCATTCCTTCCCCATTATGCATCTGCTAAATGAAAGTGAGTCATGGGGGAATGCATTGACATTGGTCATTGATTTCAAACTGTGTTTGGAGAGTGTGCATGAGTGTGTACGCATGTTAATGTTTGTGGGCAGGTATATGTGAAGATACACGAATATGCTAAGTGGCCCAGAGAAATAAAATGTTCTTTGAAACTATGTGAAAGGAGCACCGCCGCATTGTGACACTGATCTTTTCACCACGACCTCCTTTTCATGTCCATTTGTATTTATGGAATTAATACCATTAGCCTAGATCTCAGTTACTGATAACAGATTTGCCATCAATTTTCCTGGTGTTGATACAGATGCAAGTATTTAATGTTTCCGTTAAGCTACTGTATAGTACAGGGTGACCCAAAAAAGAAACAGAACCCAGAAAAATTGTAATAAATCCTACAAACGTAACTTAAACTTCAGTCTGTGTATAAACATTCCCCAAAGTTTCAGTTATCTTGGTCGCTTTGCATAAAAGTCATGTTCTTTCCAAATTATGGTCCAAATGGCATGATTTGTTGGCAAAATAGGCCTCCAGGTAAAATGTCTTTTCATGGGTTCCTTGTTCCAGTTGTCTTGCCCAACATGTCCCATGGAAAAGACCAAGGAATTTGCTTGACCTTTGTAGGATTTATTCCAATTTTTATGGATTTCTGTTTTTTGGGGGGTAGGGGGGTGACCCTGTATGTAGAGCAGGTAGATCAGGGGGATAAGGAGTTGGGCTACCAATACCCAGGTTTTATTCTGGACCACATTGCCTGTCTATGTCCATGGACAAGACACTCAATCTCCACTGTCCTAATCTTCCTAGCTGTAAATGGATACCGACCTTGGGTCGGGGAAAGAACTTACAATGGACTAGTATCCCATCTGGGATGGGGAGTCATAGACTCTAATCTGCTCCCACACACCAATGGATCTGTGAGTGTATAGGACTTAGTTTTTTTGAAGGCCTTGATTCCCAAAGTGTGGTCTTCAAATAAAGGTACTGCATGTAGGCCATGAAAGGTCATTTTAAAAAGTCTTTGATTTTTAATTTTGTAATAAAAATGAAATAAAAAATTAAAATGACCTAAATAAACAACAGTAATAGAAGTAATAAAGCATTTGTCATTAAAGATTTGGGTGGACCCAAGACGATTTTCAAATTTTAAAGTTGGCCCCAGCATTCTGTAGTTGGGGAATGGCTGTTCTATGCCGTAGTAAGGAATAGTGACTTTTGTGTCATTTGAGTTGGTCTTTTGTATTATCTGTTCTCTTGGTTTTTCCTTGATGGGTTTGCTTAAGTTAAAACTCATTCAGTGTACATATTTTTCACGTGGAATGCCCTTGAAGGAGTCAAGATTTTGTGCCGTCCTAAATGTTTATTTCACTGAAACAGTAGCCATCTTGGCTGCCATTTGTGTGTTGTATTATGCATGGTCTTATTTTTTATACACAGTCTAGTTGTTAGCTAAAAAATAAATTAATTTAAGGTATGACCCACTGTTAGATACATTTGTATTACATCAAAAGTATTTCTGCTACCTGCATTAAGTAGCATAACTGCCAGATTTATTACAGGCACTGCAAAAGTAGCCTAGCTTACACGGCCACTTAGCTAGCATTTTAGTGAACACATTTAGTTTACCTAAGCTACTGCGTATGTCTAACAGACAGACATTAACTGGTTGTTGGGGGTTTATTTAATGAAGGTTTTCAAACATGTAACTCTTTGAAATAATTAATAATTTAATTTAATTAGCTTATAATGCTCCAAATCACAGCAAAAGCCATCTCAAGGCACCTTACACGAAACAATACAACATAAAATTTAAATAAATTAATAATTAATATGTTAATTATTATTAATATAATAATAATAAATTTATATTTTTGTTAATCATCAGTCCACTTGTGTTTTAGCCGTTAATCATGAGTCGAGGTATGTATTGGAATTGGGTTGGAAGTGTGCAGTTTTGTAAAGAGGATTTTGTTTTCATGCCCTTTTTGTCTTTTATGCACTTGCAGACTTTCACTATGACTTTCATGTGCACTTCCTGTATAAAGAGCAACTTGAGAGAAATGTTTCCTGCAGCATCCTGAATACATCATGAAATCACCTTCTTGAATCCCACCGCTACACCTCCCCCCCGCCTCCCAACGCAGTTCCTGAACTCATCCTGTATTCCTGTATGCTGCCATTATCCAGCTCCTTGGAGACATTCCTTCCTCCTCTCTTTCTTCTCCTCGTCATATGTCTGTTACCGTCTGTCTGGTGCGAATCGGCGACAGTTACTCAACTTTAATGGATAAGCCGCTCCTTTCTCCTCCCTGTCAGGATCAATAGCACTCACTGGCGACCATGCAGCATCAACATCAGCAGCGCGCAGGGCACAGGGCGCGGCGTGCACAGGGTTAAACACTTAAAGTGTGACAGAGCGTTGAGGAGCGGTCAGCTGAACCTACGGTGTATATTTGTACGCGCCCATGTGTGAGCGTATATCGATTTGTCACAAATGGAGCATTTGTACTTTTCAGATGCAAGCAATTATGTTTCAAAATGGTTTGGTTTGTGTTTGTGCTGATGGCTGAGTCTGGCTTGACTGAGTTTTTCACGACGTGGCTGGTTTTTCTTTGTTTATTGAGTTGCAAATGGTCACAACATGCTTGTTTTGCAAAATGCTGTTTGCAGATTCCACAAATTTTTGAAACGGTAAAACCCTTAAACTCCTTCTCTCGTCAAAAAGCTTTAATCAATTTCAATTTATTTAATTATCTTATAATGTGCCAAATCACAAGAAAAGCCATCTCAAGGCGCCTCACACAGAACAATTCAATATAAAAATGAAATAAATATTAAAAATGTCAAATACATAATTAAAAACAGAAGTAAAAGAATAAAACAGCTAAAAAATAAAAACTATTCATAAGAAAGAGAATAAAAATGGGTTTTAAGTCTTGACTTAAAAATGTCCACGGACTGCCTCACGGTCCCAGGAAGACTGTTCCACAGGGTGGGTGCACGATGAGAAAAAGCTCTTTGACCCACTGACTTCTTCTTCACCCTGGGAACATAGAGAAGTCCTGCATCCTGTGACCGCAAAGCCCGGGTCGGCACGTAAGGTTCCACCAGATCAGCCAGATAAGAAGGCGCCAGTCCATGAACAACTTTATAAGTCAATAACAAAACCTTAAAATCTGCTCTCACAGAGACAGAGAGCCAGTGAAACGATGCCAGAATGGTTGTAATATGTTCATACCTTCTGCTATGTGTCAAAAGTCTGATGGCAGTGTTCTCAACCAGCTGAAGACCCCTAATAACCTTGAAAATAAAACCTTACTGTGGATTTTGTTGTTGTTGTGTGTATATTGGAGTCTAGATTAGAAACACATGCACAGTGACCCCAGTGAACTGATCTTAGTACTGAAATTAATAAAATTGTCGTTTAGGGTGCTCTGGGTCATATTTTGTTTAGCAAAAAGTCATTTTAAAAAGTACCCTTGCAGAGAAGAACAGGTCGGGTCTGGGAGGGGTGTTTGACATTCAGGTCCTGGAGGTTTTCCTACCTAAGATGTTTCGTTAAAAAATTCATGCCAAAACTTGGATTTTTCAGCCAGAAAAGATGTTTTTTAAACCTGTAATGAGCTGTAACCCAAACCCTTTGCGTTAAAAGAAATGGAAATGTAGTTTAACCTAGTTATTGAAAAATAAATACTTTCTAGTGTATTTGAATGCCTACTCTTAATATTACAGTAATCTTTATCAGCATGTATTAGCATTAGGCTGAAATGTCCCAAGTTAAAACATCCATGTCTGAAACATTCTAGGCCAGAATGCCCAAGGCCAAAATGACTGGCCACTGCCTGGGAGCATGTGCTGGTCCTTCACATCACCACGTTCACCACACCAGGAAAGCGGCTTATTGTCTGGATGACAGCTGCCTGCCCCTACCTCCCAAAAGTAGCCATCTATCTGCAAAAGCCAGGTGGTGTGTAGTCATCTCCTTGGCCTTGTCCGGTTGCTTGTGCCCTCAGAACTGGATCGTGTCTGGAGAAGCCAAAGTGACATGGCCAAAATACCATGGCTGATGTACCCTCACAATGGAAGTTGTACTCCTCGTTTTCACCTCCAGATGTTACTGATTGACACAGTCATTTCATTTTCTGAAGAGACCTAGTAACAAAGACATCCAGTTATCACCTTTGGGTCCAATTCTTACAGTTGTGTGATTAGACAGAAAGCATCAGGACTTTAGCTCTCCTGCAAGGATATCTGCATCACCAAACAGGTACCTCACGATTCCATAAGCTCTTCCTCAGCATCTCGATCTCCAAAGGCTGAGGGCCCATAGATATGAATGTCACTCATGAGACACTCTTTCACTGCACACAGATACACTTCTGATGGCTGAGCCCATGAAGTAATTCTAGGCCTGGATCTTAGTCTTGATCCAGGGCATTTGCAAAGCTGGAACATCTGACTCCTCACTCTGCAATCAGGGTATTCATTGATTCCAACAAGATGACAGCATCATCCATGAAGGCAAGGTCAATAAACCGTTCCTCGCCAACTAAAACATGTAAGCCGCTGGTTCCCTATACCCCAACAATACCCTGACAAACGGCAACATCAAGTGAGAAAAAGTCAGAGATTTCGCCTGCGCTCTGCAGGCTTGTAGAGATTCACTTGGACCACTTGTCTGCTTGGGTCATTGCCATCCAGGACTCAAGGCAATTCCGAGTCGATATGTGGTCGATGCATTGATGTACGGTACCAGTGCATGCCTCCTTAGACACAAGCAAGGCTGAACTAACAAGAAAGAAACAGTCAGTGACAGAAGCAGATACACATCATCGTGTTGCTTGTGGGGAAACCAGAGGACTGATGTGGTTGGATTTGCCTCCCTTCGGGGAATTATATCATTACATTTTGTTTTAACATATTACTTTTATTTTTCAAAGTGATTTCAGGAAAGTGGAATGGAAAATTTTACCCACTTATTAGCCCTGTTTGTCATGGCGCTGCAGAAAAGCATTACAGTGCAATCCAATAAATGTGATGGGGTCAGAGTGCAGCCGACATTTGTAACACTTAAAACATTTAGATGCCAAAATTTTGTTTCTACAAGATATAATCAATATAAAATGTGTCGATTGCCCAATAAATTGAACAAATGCACGCATTTTCATCAACAGTTTAGTGTGCTTTATTTACATGTATAAATCCAGTGATGTTATTGGCTTATAGACTTTTCACAGCCTCATATATTACTGTATATATCATTTCCAGTTCTTTCATTGTTTTCACTTTTTGCCCTTTGTACTTGCTCTTTCACATGTGCAGTAGAAATGACACAATTTTTGTTTGTGATTTTGTTTTTGATGCATGTTTGCTGTTGGCTTTGTCCAACAGCAGACATGCGTCATACGTTTTAAGAGCGGAAGTTGTGCAAATCAGGGAATATTTGTAGACCACCCTCTGTGCATTTTGCAGGTAGCTTTGAGTTAGTGGACGTTAGCATACATGCTAACGCTTGAAAAGTGTCTTGTAAATGACTCCAGAGTTGTTATCAGGTTACAAAAACAGTGTTTTCGGTTTTAGAAGTGCTTATATCTTGCTAGCTTTTACATAATATTTGACAAAAAATATATTTACAAACAAATGAAACAGAGTTTTACAGCTAGCCACCAGTCTGTGACATCACCATGCTAACATCTACAAAATGTCTTGTAAATAAGTTCAGAGGTATTATAAGGTTCCAAAAACAGCATTTTTAGTTTTAGAAGTGTTTATTTATTGCTAGCTTTTACATAATATTTGACAAAAAATATATTTACAAACAAATGAAACAGAGTTTTACAGCTAGCTACTAGTCTGTGACGTCACCATGCTAACGTCTACGAAATGCCTTGTAAATAAGTTCAGAGGTATTATTAAGTTCCAAAAACAGCATTTTCAGTTTTAGAAGTATTTATTTCTTGCTAGGTTTTTCATAATATATGAGAAACATGTATATAAACACACAAAACGAAGCAATATTGGCGAGACCAGCCACTGATGTGATGGTACAGCTCTACTCTTATTGACTGTCACGCCCGCCACTCAAACACAAAACTGAACAGATTGAAACGGAATATGACTTTTTAACCTCTTAAAATAGGTCAAGGTTAGCCATCTTTGAACTTGTCCAAAGTCTGTGTCCCAAGAATGTTCTGTGTAGATTTGAAGATTCTGGGAGTAATAGGACTGGACTTATGCTGATCACAGACAGACGGACGGACAGATGCATGGACGGACGCAAAGTCTTTGCAATACCCGATGGCCATATTTGACGGCCTTGGGTAAAAGTCATCCTTTGAAGCTGAGGAAATTGTTGATTCTAAAGGACGTTACAATTGCACAAATGCTTGTAGCAGGATCACAAAGTAAAGACACGCGAGTTTGTTGTGTAAAAGAACACAATTTTGCTCTACCACAGCAACCATTAAGCATTCTGTAATGAGATGAGATACAGATACACCTCCATTCCAGAGTTTTCAAAGTAAGACACACACGCCTGCTACAACAGCAAAACTTCTACTACTACTACGAATAATAATCACAATATCTTTTTATGGTACTTTCTGGCCATATATTTGAATTGCTTCCCAAGGTAAAATACAGTTAAAGACAAAACTTTAATTGATGAACCCTCTAATTTTCTCAGGATTCAGTCATTATCAGAATGCTGTTCAAAACTGGCAGCATTATTAAATTAGTTTTTGTGTTAAATGTTGATCACAATCGATATGGGAAAAAATATGTTTTCCCATATCAAATGGTAAATGGACTGCATTTATATAGCGTGTTTCCATCTGCATCAAACGCTCAAAGCGCTTTACACGTCAAATGCCTCACATTCACCCCGATGTCAGGCTGCTGCCATACAAGTTGCCCACTACACACCGGGAGCAACTAGGAGATTGAGGACCTTGTCCAAGGGTCCTTAGTGATTTTCCAGTCAAGCTGGGATTTGAACTGAGGATCCTGTGGTCTGAGCCCAACGCTTAACCACTGGACCATCACGTCCCCATATCACCCAGCATCCCTGGATTAGCACTGGTGTCACTGTGCCTCAGAACCTTCTTTCTTTCTTAACTGACTTGCATCAACCGCTCACAAGTCTCTTTCCGATCTTGTATCGTATTCATGGTCTGTTATTCAGCACAGGTGTCATTTATCCGTTTAAATTCTGTCAGTGTTCCAGTCTATTTATACGAATTGTTGTATTTCGGCAGCATTTTCTGAGCCAAATGTAAGACTTTACTACGAGGCATTGTGTCCATACAGTAACAAACCACCGAATGCTGGAAACAATCAGAAACCAAAGACTTTAACATACGGAAAGTGAAACCAAGAACAAACAAAATCAAACCCACTGCTGGTAGGTAGACCAAAAATCACAATGTGCAGTAAATACAAGGAGCTGAGTGATGCAGAACTGGCTGAGTTCAAAAGATCTGCAGCGTGACTAAGTATGGCCCAAAGTGTTGGCTAGAAACAGACCTGAGCATGAAGACTGAGTTCAGGGAGTTCATGCCAAGACTTGGTAAGAATATGATGAAATGGACTGGCAGAGGACTGTTGAAGTTTTTAATCAGGCACTGATTGACATGTTAACAACAGGTGGTTAGTGCTGGACGGGTGGAGTGCAACAGCGCGACAGACAGCAGGAGAGTGCGGTGGGGGTGACTGAGATAAATGTCCAAACAGGAACAGAATTAATTCATGCAGTTTAAATAGAATCAGGACCGCAAGACATTAGTTTCTTGGTTTTCTCTCCCAAATAACTATATTTATCGACAGTGACTGAGTGTAAAGCGGGAGAACAGAATGGGTCACATTTGTGTTTCTGGCTGCCTGGTTGTTCATTTCATTATCCACCTGTGTTCCCATTCAGATTGCAAGCAGTGTAGCACATTATAGCCAAGACTCAAACCCTCAAGGCCAAGGTTTTGACCTTTACGGTCCAGGCCAAAGCTTTGATCTCCAAGGATCAGGCCAAGGCTTTGATCCCCAAGGCCCAGGTGAAGGTTTTAACCTCCACAGTCCAGGTCAAGGCTTTGATTCTTCAAGGTCAAGGCTTTTATCCCAAAGGCTCAGGACAAGGCTTTTATTCCTCAAGGTCAAGGCTTTGATCCCCAAGGCTCAGGTGAAGGTTTTGACTTCCACAGTCCAGGTCAAGGCTTTGATTCCTCAAGGCTCAGGTCAAGGCTTTGAGTCTTCAAGCTCAAGGCTTTGATCCCCAAGGCTCGGGACAAGGCTTTGATTCCTCAAGGTCAAAGCTTTGATCCCCAAGGCTTTAATGGCAAAGGCCCAGGAAAAGGATTTTTTCTTTCTTGTGTTGGTGGCTCATTAATGGATTTTATTTTTGAGATGATGAGGGACTTCTTTAAAAAAGTTGCATTTCTTCAGTAATTCCCACAATAAGGAATTAAGTATTTCCCAGATGCCATCTTCCAAAACAAGGACGTCTTATCTGACTCTGATGATGAATGAGACTGAAACGATGTAACAGGTCAAATTAAGACTTTATATTTACTCAGAGTGTGAATGGTTTTAATATTTGAAACATTATTAAACTGTATGGTTGTGTGAAACTGTTGTTTTTGCCACTGAACAAATCAATGTGCAGCAGTGGGTTAGCGCTCGGTCCATCCATGCTTCATCTGTGAGGCAGAGAGCAACACAGCGCATGTCTTTTAAAAACGCAAAAACACACCGCTTCACTTTAAATACACAATAAGTCTGTTTCAGGTGATCAGCGTGGACCCTCTGTCTTTTAAAAGGCTTTACTTTACTCAGGATTCCATTTTGGAAAGTTCTAGTTTCTGCTGCCTGCTACAGCACACTGCATTGTCTTCTTCTCCATTTTTCGTGGGTGCGTTACAGCGTCACATACAGGTCTGAGATATACAGTGTTTTCAGTGTCCCACAGCACAGGTGGAACGTTGTTAACCAGTTTGGGAACAATATTTTTTTTGGAGTGGCACCAAAAACTGGAAATGTTAAAACATCCCATATGGAAAAGAAATAGAAAGAACTTACAAGAAGATACATCAATTCTAGTAATAAACTAAAGTTCCCAATTTATATAAGTCACATATTGTACAAATTTACTAAGGATCTTATATCTGGTTTGACTGTCACATGTATTACTTACAAGTTCCAGATAGAATAGATACAAACTTTATAAAATTTATGTACATCTTTTCCATATGGGATACCATTTCGGTTTGGAACGAACCAGTTGGGAAAAAAATTCTACTTCAGAACCCAGCCCTAAAGGGGCCATACTAAAATACGAAATGGGTGAAATGGGGACTGATAATCACGAAATGGGGGTAAAATGTAACGAAATGGAGCAGAGTGAACCAGACTGACTCCAAATAATTACTTTAATTGTTTAGCTTTTGTTTTTTTTTTGAGATGGCTCAGTACATGTAGTGGGGGCAGGTGCGCCATCTGGCGTTCGAGAGATGAAACTTCAGTCAATGGGTCAGTCTGCTCCATTTCGTTAAGTTTTGCCCCCATTTCGTGATTATTAGGCTCCATTTCACCCCATTTTGTATTTTAGTATAGCCGCCCTAAAGGCATAAATAAAAAGCAAAAAGAAAATAGATCATACAAAGATGGAGGTTTGTGTAAAAAACAAAACAATAAAACATGGTTTATTATGAAAGTAACTTCAGCAAAAGCATTTGTTTTCAGTAAAAGTTGTATTTTATATTGTACAAGTTGTTTGGGTATTGAAAGTGTATTTAAAAATAGACAAATTCAATATGCTTTGAAAATGCCTACAATTTTCTTGATATGACCGAAGTCTTTGAAACCTCAAGGCATTAAAAAAAACAGTGTGGGGAGGGGAGGAAGTGGCACGTAAGGCCAAGGCCGAGCATACGGGCAATACAACTCTGCAGTGTGCGCTAATGATCAGCCTTTTCAGTTGGGTAATAGTAAAAAAAAAAAAAAAAAAAAAAATTAGTTTTTAAGAAAAGCCTTGCACACTTTTTGACAAAGTTGGGGCCTGTGTTGGAGTCCATTCATGGTTGCTGCAGACAGTAGTGTTAGAACAAGCTTCAAACAGCAGCTACTGAATTATTCTTCTTGACACTGTAACACAGTACACCATAAGCGTTACATAATTGAACAGTTTCAGAGTGTTTCATGATTCTCGTCCCATAGCCATACCAGAATATCAGTGTTGGTCTCGTCCTGATTGGGTTGACTGTTGAGATCTTCCTGCTGCCTTCTGGTTTGTAACAGAGTTCTATGGGTCCATATTGGCTCAGTTTCAACCTTTGGACTGGTTAAAACCTCAAAGCATGGATACAGGAGAAGTCGACCCAATGTGAAGTCAGTCCCAGCTGTGAACTGGACCTGGGATAACCCAACCCCAAACCCAGCCCTTGCCCAGGCCGAGTTCTCCCAGGGACTGAATTCTCCAAACGGGGAGATGTTGGCTACAAATGTCATGAAACATGCTTCAGATTGTGTGTTGCATGTTTGGCCAATACATAGTCAAACCTGCATAATAATGTGTCTGTATTTGATGCTTTCTGCTTTGTTTTTGTTTTCCTGCCGCCATCTTACACGGATGCACTTGTTGGCTCACCCACTCAGCTTCGTGCCTGATTCACTCGCCACACACACACGCACACAGTTAGTCACTAAGGGTTGGTCAAAGTGAGCCGTGTCAGAGCTCGGCATGCTGCAGTTACAGCTTTAAAATGCCAGACGTGCTGATGAATTGAGCACGCCAGGACAGCTGTCGTGATGAAGTGTCCGCCTTATCGCTTCCTGGAAAGGGAAGAGGAAGGACGGTGATGAGGTCAAGGCCTGGAAAGTTGGACGCTGACAGTGCACTGATCGCCCCCTGCAGACGCCACACTGTTGCTAACATCAACGGCAGATTCACAGTCTGCATAAAAGCTCATTTTTTACACCTGGATCTTATTAAATGCATCATGCTTGGACAATAATCCCTGTACCTCCTCCTGCAGAAGATAAGAGTGGGTTTTCTGAATGTGATCAGATTAGAAAAGGAGCCATGTGCCTCTGAGTGCCGTGTGGCAGTCAGCATCATCAATCAAGTGTCAGAAAAGCAAAAATAGCATCAGCAGATTTGACATTCAGTGTTTGAGCAATACTGACCCCTATCTGCAGCACCACAGCTCTGCGGCAGCAGCAGGAGCCCACGCTGATGTCACTCTTGTGCAATGTCTTGCTCCTTTTTGAAGATGACAGCTCTTGATGTTTAATAGATTTTACAGTGACATTCAGTTTGCTCTTCGCTCTTGTGGAGTTTAGTCTTATAATATCCTCCAGTGGAAGAGCTGCAAACATGCACATTTCTCTCCTGCGGTGCACGTTGCTACACTCTATACACTCTATTGTAGAGTGAAATCAGCTCTACCGTCTTGTCAAATCAAGTTTTTCAACTCCAATAAGAGTCATTCAGGGCATGATAGAGTCAATTTTGCACTGTGACAGAGTTGATTTTGCACTGTGACAGAGTTGATTTTGTGCTGTGATAGAGTTGATTTTGCGCTGTGATAGAGTTGATTTTGCACTATGACAGAGTTGATTTTGCACTGTGACAGAGCTGATTTTGCACTGTGATAGAGCTGATTTTGCACTATGATAGAGCTGATTTTGCACTGTGACAGAGTTGATTTTGCACTATGTTAGAGTTGATTTTGCACTGTGTTAGAGTTGATTTTGCGCTGTGATAGAGTTGATTTTGCACTATGATAGAGTTGATTTTGCACTATGACAGAGTTGATTTTGCACTATGATAGAGTTGATTTTGCACTGAGTTAGAGTTGATTTTGCACTGTGATAGAGTTGATTTTGTACTGTGATAGAGTTGATTTTGTACTGTGTTAGAGTTGATTTAGCACTGTGACAAAGTTGATTTAGCACTGTGACAAAGTTGATTTAGCACTATGACAGAGTTGATTTTGCACTGTGTTAGAGTTGATTTTGCAGTATGATAGAGTTGATTTTGCACTGTGATAGAGTTAATTTTGCACTGTGACAGAGTTGATTTTGCACTGTGACAGAGTTGATTTTGCACTGTGTTAGAGTTGATTTTGCAGTATGACAGAGTTGATTTTGCACTGTGTTAGAGTTGATTTTGCACTATGATATAGTTGATTTTGCACTGTTAGAGTTGATTTTGCACTGTGATAGAGTTGATTTTGCGCTATGATAGTTGATTTTGCAGTATGACAGTTGATTTTGCACTGTGATAGAGTTGATTTTGCACAATGACAGAGTTGATTTTGCAGTATGATAGAGTTGATTTTGCACTATGACAGAGTTGATTTTGTACTATGACAGAGTTGATTTTGCACTGAGTTGATTTTGCACTGTGTTAGAGTTGATTTTGCACTATGATAGAGTTGATTTTGCACTGTTAGAGTTGATTTTGCACTGTGATAGAGTGATTTTGCAGTATGACAGAGTTGATTTTGCAGTATGACAGAGTTGATTTTGCACTGTGATACAGTTGATTTTGCACTGTGATAGAGTTGATTTTGCACGATGACAGAGTTGATTTTGCAGTATGACAGAGTTGATTTTGCACTGAGTTGATTTTGCACTATGACAGAGTTGATTTTGCACTGAGTTGATTTTGCACTGTGTTAGAGTTGATTTTGCACTGTGATAGAGTTGATTTTACACTGTGTTAGAGTATATTTAACTCTATTTGGATTGGGACTAAATGTTGTCCTGGCAGTGTATATTGTACTCTGCAAAATTTACTGTGTGGTTGCTGTTGTGTGGGCCGCTGAAGAGGAGGTACTGCTGGCCCACCACCACCAGAGGGCGCCCTGCCTGGAGTGCGGGCTCCAGGCACCGGAGGGCGCTGCCGCCTCACAGGAGCAGCCAGGGTGACAGCTGTCACCCATCACCTGAGACAGCTGATTCCAATCAACAGGGAGGTATATCAGCAGGACGGCATCTCCACCTCATTGCCGAGATATCGCCCTATCAAAGAGGTAACAATCTCCGCCCAAACGTGCTATTAACTACAGTTGTAATTCTTGTTGATTGTTTGTAGGATAGCTGACTACTGGACAACTCTTGGATAAGTACTCACCTTCCTACATTCCTTTATTGTTGTTGACGAGAGGTAGAGGTGGAATCTCCACCCTCCGTGTTGCTGGGTGCAGCCGCACCCACACCTGACTGTTTCTGTTCCTTGCCAGCAGTACCGGATCCGACGAGCGGAGGCAGTGGCCACCTGGGAGTTCGGGACTTGGCGGCTCCAGTATTCCCGGGGTTCGGTGGCAGAGGAAATCGGGTTGGTTCCGGTTCGACTTGGACAGACGTCTCCTATCGTCGAGCCTGCCCACACGACACCGTTGTAATTGGACTCAGTTTCAATATTGTAATCGGCTGTGTTTGTTGTGCCTCTTTCACAACAGTAAAAACAGTGTTATTTGACTCCTCCATTGTCCGTTCATTTGCGCCCCCTGTTGTGGGTCCGTGTTCCAACACTTTCACAACAGGATATCTCGGCCAGCGTCATGGATCCCGAGGGGCGTCAACCGGCTGTTGAACGGCCAATGGAAGAACAGGGCGCGCAGGCGTCCTCGGGAGGGGTGATCGGTGAGTTGCAGCGGATCCTCACCGCTTTCACGACTCGGTTGGATTTAATGACCGAGCAGAACGTCCTCCTGAACCGCAGGGTGGAGGCTTTCGCCGCACAAGTGGAAGCGCGCCCCTCGGGCGCCGCTGCGGCTCTCCCTCCCGTCGACCCTGTGCGTAACAGCGACGTTCCACTGGTCGTTCAACGACCCCTCCCACCTTCCCCTGAAGCTTACATAAGCCCCCCAGAACCGTACGGAGGCTGTGTGGAGACGTGCGCAGATTTTCTTATGCAGTGTTCGCTCGTCTTCGCACAGCGTCCCGTCATGTACGCGACTGATGCTAGCAAAGTAGCCTATGTAATAAACCTGCTTCGCGGCGAGGCACGCGCTTGGGCTACAGCGCTCTGGGAGCAGAATTCACGGCTCCTTCAAACATATGATGGGTTTGTGAGGGAGTTCAGAACCGTGTTCGATCACCCTAATAGAGGAGAAACCGCTTCAGCCGTGCTACTGTCAATGAGACAGGGGCGTCGAAGCGCAGCTGCCTATGCAGTCGACTTCCGCATCGCGGCTGCGAGGTCCGGCTGGAATAGCACTGCTCTCCGCGCCGCCTTTGTAAACGGACTGTCTTTGGTTCTTAAGGAGCACCTGGTGGCTAAGGACGAACCGCGGGATTTAGATGGGCTCATCGATCTTGTCATACGACTAGACAACCGGTTAGAAGAACGTCGTCGGGAACGAGACGAAGGGCGTGGCCGGGCACGCGCTGTCCCTCTCCCTTCCGGTTCCGACCGCGCTCCGCCTTCCCCACGCTCCACGGCCCCCGCGCTCCGTGTGGCTACAGCTCCCCCTGCTGACGAAGCTATGGACACGAGCAGGGCAACATTTAGGGCACCAGATGCACAGAGGAGGCGGGCCCGCGGAGCATGTTTTGTTTGTGGCTCGATAGAGCACCACGTGAGAGACTGCCCCGAGCGGTTAAACACCAACGCCCGCCCCTAGAGACTGGGCTAGGGGTGGGCCGAGACATTCACGTGGGACACACCCACATTGCCACACGACTCCCAGTTACGATCCTTTATGAGGAATCAACCCTGAAGGCCCCAGCACTGGTGGACACGGGCTCTGAGGGGAATCTGTTGGACAGCAGATGGGCCAGGGAGATAGGGCTCCCTCTGGTGGCGCTTACCTCGCCTGTGCAGGTTCGAGCACTAGATGGCTCCCTACTCCCTCCAATCACGCATAAGACACCACCTGTAACTCTGGTGGTGTCAGGAAATCACCGGGAGGTGATCGAGTTTTTTGTGACTCCGGCCACCTCCCGTGTGATTTTAGGATTTCCCTGGATGTTGAAGCACAATCCCCGGATTGATTGGCCATCCGGGGTAGTGGTTCAGTGGAGCGAAACCTGCCATCGGGTGTGTCTAGGTTCCTCGGTTCCTCCCGGCTCCCAGGCTAAGGAGGAGGTCAGAGTCCCGCCCAATCTGGGGACGGTGCCGGTGGAGTACCATGACCTTGTCGATGTGTTCAGCAAGGATCTGGCTCTCACTCTTCCCCCCCACCGTCCGTATGATTGTGCCATTGATTTGGTTCCGGGCAGTGAGTTCCCGTCCAGTAGGCTGTACAACCTCTCACGGCCTGAGCGCGAATGAATGGAGACCTACATCCGGGACTCGTTAGCTGCCGGGTTGATCCGGAATTCCACCTCCCCGATGGGTGCAGGTTTCTTTTTTGTGGGTAAAAAAGACGGCGGACTTCGTCCATGCATTGATTATAGGGGACTGAACGAAATCACGGTTCGCAGTCGATACCCGTTGCCCCTGTTGGATTCGGTGTTCACACCCCTGCATGGAGCCCGAATTTTCACCAAGCTCGATCTTAGAAATGCGTATCACCTGGTTCGGATCCGGAAGGGAGACGAGTGGAAGACGGCATTCAACACCCCCTTAGGTCACTTTGAGTACCTGGTCATGCCGTTCGGTCTCACAAACGCTCCCGCGACTTTCCAAGCGTTGGTTAATGATGTCTTGCGGGATTTCCTGCACCGGTTCGTCTTCGTATACCTAGACGATATACTCATCTTTTCTCCGGACCCTGAGACCCATGTCAAGCATGTACGTCAGGTCCTGCAGCGGTTGTTGGAGAACCGGCAGTTTGTGAAGGGCGAGAAGTGTGAGTTCCACCACACGTCTTTGTCCTTCCTGGGGTTCATCATCTCCTCCAACTCCGTCGCTCCTGATCCGGCCAAGGTTGCGGCGGTGAGAGACTGGCCCCAACCCACAAGCCGTAGGAAGTTGCAACAGTTCCTAGGCTTTGCTAATTTCTACAGGAGGTTCATTAAGGGCTATAGTCAGGTAGTTAGCCCCCTGACAGCCCTGACCTCACCAAAAGTTCCCTTCACCTGGTCGGATCGTTGCGATGCCGCGTTCAAGGAGTTGAAACGGCGCTTCTCGTCTGCACCCGTTCTGGTGCAGCCCGATCCTAGTCGCCAGTTAGTGGTTGAAGTGGACGCCTCGGACTCAGGGATAGGAGCCGTGCTGTCCCAGAGCGGGAAGACCGATAAGGTCCTTCACCCGTGTGCCTATTTTTCCCGCAGGTTGACCCCAGCCGAACGGAATTATGACGTCGGCAATCGAGAGCTCCTTGCGGTGAAAGAGGCTCTTGAGGAGTGGAGACATCTGTTGGAGGGAACGTCCGTGCCATTCACGGTTTTCACTGACCACCGGAACCTGGAGTATATCAGGACCGCCAGGCGGCTGAATCCCAGGCAAGCCCGCTGGTCACTGTTCTTCGGCCGTTTTGACTTCCGGATCACCTACCGTCCCGGGACCAAAAATCAAAGATCGGATGCTTTGTCCCGGGTACATGAAGATGAAGTCAGAACGGAGTCGTCGGATCCCCCGGATCCCATCATCCCGGAGTCCACTATCGTGGCCGCCCTCACCTGGGACGTGGAGAAGACCGTCCGGGAGGCCCTGACACGAGACCCGGACCCGGGAACCGGACCGAAGAACAAACTCTACGTCCCACCAGAAGCTAGGGCTGCAGTCCTGGACTTCTGTCATGGTTCTAAGCTCTCCTGTAATCCTGGGGTGCGAAGAACCGTGGCAGTCGTCCGGCAGCGCTTCTGGTGGGCGTCCCTGGAGGCCGACGTCCGGGGTTACGTCCAGGCCTGTACCACCTGCGCCAGGGGCAAGGCCGACCACCGCAAGACCTCGGGTTTGCTACAGCCGCTGCCCGTGCCTCATCGCCCCTGGTCTCACATCGGCCTGGATTTTGTCACGGGTCTTCCGCCGTCCCAGGGAAACACCGTCATCCTCACGATAGTGGACCGATTCTCCAAGGCGGCCCACTTCGTGGCCCTCCCGAAGCTACCAACGGCCCAGGAGACAGCGGACCTCCTAGTCCACCACGTCATCCATCTGCATGGGATACCATCAGACATCGTCTCCGATCGCGGCCCCCAGTTCTCCTCGCACGTTTGGAGGAGCTTCTGCCGGGAACTGGGGGCCACGATCAGTCTCTCGTCCGGGTATCACCCCCAGACCAACGGGCAAGCAGAACGGGCCAACCAAGAGATGGAGCAGACCCTACGTTGTGTGACAGCCGCGCACCCGACGACCTGGAGTACCCACCTGGCCTGGATCGAGTACGCCCACAACAGTCAAGTATCATCAGCCACCGGCCTCTCCCCTTTTGAGGTGTGCTTGGGGTATCAGCCCCCGTTGTTTCCGGTGGTTGAGGGAGAGGTCGGTGTGCCCTCGGTCCAGGCCCACCTACGGAAGTGCCGTCGGGTGTGGCGTGCTGCCCGTTCTGCTTTGTTAAAGGCCCGGACGAGGGCGAAGAACCATGCAGACCGGCGGCGGACCCCGGCTCCCACGTATCGTCCTGGGCAGGAAGTGTGGTTGTCCACCAAGGACATTCCCCTACAAGTGGACTCCCCAAAACTACAAGAACGATACATTGGTCCGTACAAGATTCTCAAGGTCATCAATCCCGCCGCAGTGAGGCTTCAGCTTCCGGCCTCACTGCGGATTCATCCAGTGTTCCACGTCTCCAGGATCAAACCTCATCACACCTCACCCCTCTGCACTCCGGGTCCGGCACCACCTCCTGCCCGGATCATCGACGGCGAGCCGGCTTGGACTGTGCGCCGGCTCCTCGACGTCCGACGGATGGGCCGGGGTTTTCAGTATCTGGTGGACTGGGAAGGGTACGGCCCCGAAGAACGCTCCTGGGTGAAGAGGAGCTTCATCCTGGACCCGGCCCTCCTGGCCGACTTCTACTGTCGCCACCCGGACAAGCCTGGTCGTGCGCCAGGAGGCGCCCGTTGAGGGGGGGGTCCTGTTGTGTGGGCCGCTGAAGAGGAGGTACTGCTGGCCCACCACCACCAGAGGGCGCCCTGCCTGGAGTGCGGGCTCCAGGCACCGGAGGGCGCTGCCGCCTCACAGGAGCAGCCAGGGTGACAGCTGTCACCCATCACCTGAGACAGCTGATTCCAATCAACAGGGAGGTATATCAGCAGGACGGCATCTCCACCTCATTGCCGAGATATCGCCCTATCAAAGAGGTAACAATCTCCGCCCAAACGTGCTATTAACTACAGTTGTAATTCTTGTTGATTGTTTGTAGGATAGCTGACTACTGGACAACTCTTGGATAAGTACTCACCTTCCTACATTCCTTTATTGTTGTTGACGAGAGGTGGAGGTGGAATCTCCACCCTCCGTGTTGCTGGGTGCAGCCGCACCCACACCTGACTGTTTCTGTTCCTTGCCAGCAGTACCGGATCCGACGAGCGGAGGCAGTGGCCACCTGGGAGTTCGGGACTTGGCGGCTCCAGTATTCCCGGGGTTCGGTGGCAGAGGAAATCGGGTTGGTTCCGGTTCGACTTGGACAGACGTCTCCTATCGTCGAGCCTGCCCACACGACACCGTTGTAATTGGACTCAGTTTCAATATTGTAATCGGCTGTGTTTGTTGTGCCTCTTTCACAACAGTAAAAACAGTGTTATTTGACTCCTCCATTGTTCGTTCATTTGCGCCCCCTGTTGTGGGTCCGTGTTCCAACACTTTCACAACAGTTGCAACTTTAGTGAGGAGGTGATGGTCTAGTGGTTAAGTGTTGGGCTTCAGACCAGATGATCTTCAGTTCAATTCCAAGCCTGACCGGAAAATCACTAAGGGCCCTTGGGCAACGTCCTTAATCCCCTAGTTGCTCACGGTGTGGAGTGAGCACCTTGCACGGCAGCACCTTGACATCGGTGTGTGCGTGTGTCTGTGTGGATGGGTGAATGCGAGGCATCATTATAAAGCACTTTGAGTGTCTGATGCAGAGGGAAAACACTATATAAATGCAGTCCATTTACCATTTGCATCTAACTGACGTCAAACTGGAAACTCTCAAGTCTGTTTTCAAAGAAATAATGATGCAAGCAGCTGTTTGTCCTCTGTGAGGAGCTGTGACAGATCAGCACAACCTTCTGGTGCTTGTGCTCATCCCTGGATACAGTAGCACGAAGCAGATGAGAGTCAAAGACTCCTCCTGGATCGAACACCACTCCTTCACAGGGTACTTCTCCAATCAAGGCCGGTGTTTCCGACCAAACGGTCCCCCTCAAACATCGGCCTGCGTTGCGTTCACTGCACATGTCATTTCAGAGCATCATTTTGGCCTTGTTTCTTCTTAAAACTGAATTTAGAATGATTTAAGAGGTTTTAATGTGTCATCTGAAGGTTAATAGTCAGATACATGTGCAATGAAGACACAGTGAAGGCAGGGCGGACCAATTTTTAGAGGGGACCGTCAGGTACAACATGATGGTTAACTGGTGCATTTGTCTAAGTGTGATCCAGCATGCAGCTGCCTCAGTGTGGAGTACCTCAGTAGGCCATGGGGACGCCCATGTTTCACCTGCCTGGAGCAGATTTGGTGCCCAGATTTGGGAGGTGTGGACGGATCAGTTATCTGTCTGGGTGTTTGCCTGTCCTGAACCCGTGGTAGTTCCCATTATCCCAGATATTACCTGACTTTCTTGAACATTGTATGATAGATTTGTTGTGTCATTTTCATTACTTCTCCATAAATGTTAAATGGATCTTGATTGGAGGGGAGTATCATAGTAATATTTATAAATGTGTATACTTCAGTGCAGATTTAAGAAAAAAATGTTGAGATCAATTGGATCAAAATATGTTTTCGTAGGAGGCTAATCTTAATTTAGTGATCTGTGACTGATGTCTCTGCTCTCTGAGTGCCACGCTCATCTCGTCTTTAGTTTTGAAACCTTTTATTTCCTTTTTGTTTATGTGTACACTGTAAAAAAAAAGTCTGTGAAATTAATGGTGAAATCCTATGAATCCACAACATAAAGAAACTGTTAAATGAAAAACAATGGAGTGGTGTTTACTTTACAGCAATAATGTATAAAATGTGGAACTAAACTGTACTGTGAATTTAACAGTACAAATATGTCAAAATAATCATATACCATTGTAGAATTTACAAATGACTGTAGTTTAAAAACAGAAAAATGGTAATACCAAAACTGTACAAATCAGTTAGATTTTACAGATGAGAATTTTTACATTTTACAGTAACATACTGATAATTAAGGGTTTGAAACAAGAGGTGATGTGTCTGTTTGAACTACATTTAGAGGAAAATAAAAACATGAGGTGGCCGTTTTGCAGAGATTTTATCTTCTAAATAGACAATAAAATCACAACAGGTTTACTCTGTAAAATTTACATATTTTATGTAAAATAATTTACACATTTACCGTAATTTTTACAGAATTCTCCTGGTAACCACAGCTGCCAGGAGTTTTCCGTAAAAACAATGGAATTTTTTTTACAGTGTATCTCATCTTAATGGTAGAAATTCAGACCTTTTTTCTCTAAGCTATCTGTTATATCAGTCACTTGTAACTATCCACATGGTGGCGCACTTCAGATGGAATACAGGCTCTCTGAAACTTTAGCTGCTTTCGCTGGTGGTGCAGTATCTCCTCTTGTCTTTTCATTGCATCATGGACACCTCCCACCTCAGTGCATTGCCAGTTTGGGGGGAAAAAAATATCCTTTCTACTTAGTTAACATCTTTTCCTGCATCTTGCAATCTCATCATGACAATTTGCATGGGTGAATTTCCTGTGTGATTTGTTTTAATGTGTCTTGGTGCGTGACAGACAGTCAGTGAACGATCAGGCTAAATAGCGTTACCTGTCCTCTGCAGGCCGTAACGTTGACAGATTTATCTGTTTAATATGCGCATTCTACATTTCAGCCATGATGAAAATATTGCCCACTGTCCCCCCCCCCGTCTCCAAAGGCTACGGCACGGTTAGAGGTGGATGATGTTGTCATTCATCATGCCCCCTCACAGACCACTTCATGAATAAGAATCGGGTTCGACCTTGGTTTGGGCCTTGAGGAAAGAGCCACTGCAAGATTATCAGATTATTACTGTGATAAATCATGAACCCAAGTGAGTGGTCAATGTTTGATCTTTTGTTTGTGTGTGTGTGTGTGTGTGTGTGTGTGTGTGTGTGTGTGTGTGTGTGTGTGTGTGGGTGGCGGGTGATTTGGTCTGCAAATTAGGAATTAGTGGTTGTTAATGTAGTGGGGTGCAGTCGGTCTCTCGTGTGCATACCTTCAAACCTTTATTATCCCAGGGAGGTCTTGTGCAAAAATAAATTAAAAAAAGACACCAGTACAGTTAGTGCTCTCTGTACAAGGTGTCATTCATCATGAGAAATAACCTGCAAACCATGACACGTCTTATGTCAGTGGCTGTCAGATTTTTTCAAACCAGAATATGTTTTCTAGCAAATCTTTCATTATAGCAGCTATTCCCAAACACTGATACCATGAGAGGATGTCAGCTGCAACTTTTGGGCCATGTTGCACATGTCTCTGTGCATCGTCCACCACACAGTTGACTCAGTGTTGAAGACCCCAGTGGCTGGAGAACACCAATGGGAGCCCCCTGCTTCACCTGGCTGGGGGCAGTTACCTACATAAGGTGAGCATAGGTTGGCTCTAGACCTGGTTGGTTGTCATCCTGGACCCAGAATGTCTCTGTGGTGTGGTATTTCAACATGTATATTAAGCTAATCTAGGTCAGATAAATAACAAATGGTCCATCGTTTAAATCTGGTGGCTTTGTTTTGTTACTTGGGTAGGCTGTAGACCTGGTTGGTTGTCATCCTGGACCCAGGATGTCTCCGTGGTGTGGTATTTCCACATGTATATTAAGCTAATCTAGGTCAGATAAATAACGAATAGCCTATTGTTTAAATTCCATGGCTTTGTTTTGTTACTTGGGTTGGCTGTAGACCTGGTTGGTTGCCGTCTTGGACCCAGGATGTCTCCGTGGTGTGGTATTTCCACATGTATATTCAACTAATCTAGGTCAGATAAATAATGAATAGCCCATTGTTTAAATCCCACGGCTTTGTTTTGTTGCTTGGGTTGGCTGTAGACCTGGTTGGTTGCCATCCAGGACCCAGGATGTCTCTGTGGTGTGGTATTTCTACATGTATATTCGAGTAATCTAGGTCAGATAAATAACGAATAGCCCATTGTTTAAATCCCATGGCTTTGTTTTGTTACTTGTGATTACATTTTATAAACAAGAACAATCCGAGATTTCTGACGTCCACCAATCCGGATCCGGCTCACCTCTAAAATTCAGTGGAGTCTTCCATGCCCCAGTATCAATCTGTGTGGTGCAAATTTGGTGAGAATCCATGAAGTAGTTTTGATGTAAGTAGTTTTGATGTAATCCTTCAAAGCCTATGAAGTGAAAGCTTGATCCAGAATCTGGATCTGGATCACCTCCAAAATTTAATGGAGTCTTCCAAGGCCTAATATCTATCTGTGGTGCAAATTTTGTCAAAATCCGTGCAGTAGTTTTGATGTAATCCTGCAATCAGACAGACAAATAAATAAACGCAGATGATTTTCATTATGTCCTTGGAGGACGTAATAATAATCATAAATATTTTAGACAATTTTCAACTTTATTACAAAATTGAAAAAAATAAGCATTTTTTATATTTTTATTTTAAATGACCTCTTATTGCCCAGCAGGGGGCTGCAGCCCACACTTTGGGAGTCACTGCATTACATCAGATATCTTTCTAACATAAAATAAATTTGCTGTGCATTATACCAGTTTGTTATCAGTGAAAATGAAACTAGATGGGCACTGGATACTGAAAAGAGTGCACCTCTCTGCCGATACCCAAAATGACCAACCTGCGTGACCTTTAACCAGGAAGCTGCTCTGAAGCTTTGTGGTGTCTTCAGATATGTGTTGCACAGCCATGTGTTGAGATGAAGGAATTTCTTGATCCTTCTGGTGCGTTAATGAGCTTCATCCGCGTCTCAGATTGTGAAGGCCAAAAACACATCCCTGTGGCTAATGTGGGGCTCTTGGGGGGTTTAGATTAGAGTGCCAAGGGGGTGGGGAGGGTAAAACTGATGTCTGGACTGGTGATGCTTCAGGATGAGAGGAGACAGAGAGAGACAGAGAGAGAGAGAGAGAGGCTGAAGTGATAATCTTGGGAAGCATTTATTTATCCGTCTTGCAGGCTCACCAGCAGGAGGCCATTGAGAGTCATTAACTTGAAGCCATTATGCTAATTCTTGTAAACATACTGATTTACCTGGGTTGTCCTTTATCTGCAAACCCTCACATATGTTCTTAATGAATTAATCTACTACTTTCATAGAATTGCACGAGTGTTCAATTACTTTTACAGCTTTGCGCCAGAGGGGAGATGTTTCTATAAAATCTTTCTCCTAGAAAGCCTTCATCATACGGTAGCATGTGTTTTACAGTCATTTTGTGCTTTTTTTCCCCCCACAAGCTCACCATCCATTTTTTAAAGAGAAATCTTTGTGAAACAGAGACATTTACCTCACGAACAATAATACAGTTTCACCCTTTTCATATTAAACTGTCACATACAATAAGTCAAGATGCAGAGTTGATAAATTTGTCATTATTTAAGAAACCTGCCTTCGTGGTCCTCAGCAACCCTCGGTGCTGAAAATTAAGCCATTGTGGAAGTGCCAAAAGCTGTTCTTTGAATGGCCACTTGAGGCTAGCTCCACAAATGAGCCGAGCCCCGTGGAAGCTGTTATAAAATGTCCAACTTTAGTGCAGAAATAAACGTGTTTACACACTGATACAAAAACTTTTTTTTTTGGTGTCTTTAGCTTGATTTCTCATTCATGACAATTGTGTGGAAATAATTTTTTTTATAGAACTCATCTGTTTAAGCTATTTTAAGCCCTAAAGTTACGAATAATTAGGAGTGTGGTTGGCTAATTTCGCGTGCTGGTCCAGCCACTAGCTACCTCAATCGTGTTTGTCTGAGCAATTTATTACAAATATCTGAGCTAATATAGTTAATTGTACTAATGAGTTATCTAAGTATTAGGTCTTGTATTACCATCGAGTGAAATTTTTGTATTATTTATATGGTAGTTTTGTTAACACTAATTAGCATGTTTTGATAGCGTGATATTGTCAATATGCTGGTTGTAGTTTTTAATACCTAAGCCACCCTTTATACTAACTAGTCTACAAAAATATGCATTAATCAAACACCCAAACCCAGGTTATTTAGAAGTGGTATAGAGTAGAAGTTTCTTAAAAAGACCTGAAAGTTCAGCTACAGTTTGCCAGAAGGTACATCTGAGATGCAAGCCTAGACTTGATGTTTTGTGATACCACTTCATCATGAAGCTGTATAACTGGTGATACAAAATGCAAAACATGCACTATGCCCAAGTTCTCCAATCACAGACAGAGAAGCCTATAACTTCTTCTGGGTTGTCTGGGTGTCTTGGTGGCTTTCCTCACTCTTATCCTTCTTGCACAGTCACTCAGTTTTTGAGAACTGTCTCCTCCATTAAGACTTACCATAGAGTGCCATACTGTATGTATTTCTTCATAACTAATGTAAATAAAGTCCAAGACATATTCAGTGACATGGAAATGTTCATGTATCCATCCCCTGAGTTGTTTGATGAAAACTGGCAATAAAACTGATTATTTACAGGTATTATACCAAAACATTCCATTCCTTATGCAACCCATCATCTTGGTTTTTATATTTTTTATTAATTTATATCAAGTTGTAGAGATTTGCTTTGAGTTTGAGTATAAGGAAGATAATTTTAGAAATGTCTATGTTGATAAGCCTGATTTACTTTTTGTATTTGAAATGGCATAAACAAATTAAAATGTGTGAAATACCACCAGGACCCAATACTTTTGGAGGGCAGTGTATATTTTTTTGTATTTGTATGTTCCATATCATCCCACGTTTTTCTGATTTGGTGGTAAAAATATTAATTTAATGTTTATTTTGTTTTTCATAAACTGCAGTAATTTGCTGTTTTTCCCCCCAAAAATGTTGTATTTTGGACCAGAAGAGAGAAAGTTGACCTTGATATTCCACCCAGCCATCATAAAGCAAATCTTTTTTCCCCCCTCTGCAGTATGTATTCTTCTCATCGATTTTTGCGGCTTACTCCCTGCTCACCGTACCTCTTGGACACATAAGAAAAGACTTGCCGGCTGAAGCTGGTTGTTCAAGCCTCCAGGGAAGAGTTTGATTTCTGCCTCAGAGACGGGGTACTAGATAAAGTCTGGACACTCTGTTTCTGCTCTCCCAGCTTCCCTTTATACTCTGCCTGTGTTCGCCCCTCGATTCTCTCCTAATGCTAAGCAGATGCTTCCAAAGCCCTCCGTCTAAAACTACAGCCATCTGGTGTGTTCTAATGCAATGCCAAAAATGCACAAGCTTATAAGCAAAATATTTAAATTTTTCATAAAAAGACAAATCATCATATCTAGGCTCGTCATCTGGTTAATGTGTCTGCATGTTGACTAATGTCTGCTTCCTGAACTATTTAATAGGGTGGCGCTTGAATGTCACGCAGGCGCCTCGTTCTAATATACTTTGTGAATACTTAATGTTAACAACTACCCGCGTGTGATGCAAGCTAACCTTCACGTTGACCTGCTTTGAATAATATAAGTGGAAGTGCACCTTATGGTAAATGGTAAAAACACCTTATTGATCCAATCTACTTGTTCGGTTTAGCAAAAAGCTTTGACCGTCATGTCTTCTGAAAAATGCATCTAATTGTTCATCAAGAATTTACCCCCAAAGAATCTAATACACCCCAGCTTTGATTTCGGCTTAGACGTGCAGACGTCTGCATTCTGACCTCACCTCTGCCTTGCTCCTGATTGGGACTTGTTTACGGAGCTCCCGGGTTTTGTCTGCCTTGTTTCCATGCACATCAGGAACAGCTTAACAGTCTCCCTGGGAGTGTAGTTCAACAAAGTGCTTTTCATGCTGTTGCTGTTTTTCACCAAACATATTGTTCCATTGGGCCCCGTCCTCACCTGTGTGATGGGTTACAAGTCCCTTTTTCCAAATCTTACAGTTGATGTCGCGGCGTTCTTCATTTAACGTCCTGTTCGGACCATGGAAGAGTCAAAACCTGCCGATTCAGTGTCAAAAAGAGGTCACTTACTAAATGTGATACTTTGACAGCAGCATCTGTCTCGTGGATCGATTGAGTAGGTGTGGCTTTACTACACTGGGTGCATAGTTTTATTCCAGTCCTGTGATGAACTTAGTACAACCCCAATTCCAATGAAGTTGGGACGTTTTGTAAAATCTTCTTCTTTGTCTTTCGTCTGTTCCCGTTAGGGGTCACCACAGCAGATCAATAATTTCCATCTCACCCTGTCCTCTGTATCTTCCTCTGTCACACCAACCACCTGCATGTCCTCCTTCAACACATCCATAAACCTCCTCTTTGGCCTCCCTCTTCTCCTCCTGCCTGGTGGCTCCATCCTCAGCATCCTTCTCCCTATATACCCTGGGTGACCTCCTCTGCACATGTCCAAACCATCTCAGTCACGCCTCTCTGACTTTGTCTCCAAATCGTCCCACCTGAGCTGTCCCTCTGATATGTTCATTCCTAATCTTGTCCATTCTTGTCACTCCCAAAGAGAATCTCAACATCTTCAGCTCTGCCACCTCCAGCTCTGCCTCCTTTCTTTTTGTTTGTCCACCGTCTTTAAGCCGTACAACATAGCTGGTCTCACTACTGTCTTGTAAACTTTCCCCTTCACTCTTGCTGATATTCTTTGGTCACAAATCACTCCTGCCACCTTTCTCCACCCACTCCACCCTGCCTGCACTCTCTTCTTCACCTCTCGACCACACTCTCCATTACTTTGGACAGTTGACCCCAAGTATTTAAACTCATTTACTTTTGCCACTTCTACTCCTTGTAACTGCACTATTCCACTGGGCTCCCATCCATTCACACACATGTACTCAGTCTTGCTTCTACTGACTTTCATTCCCCTTCTCTCCAAAGCATATCTCCACCTCTCCAGACTAGACTCAACTTGCTCTCTACTCTCACTACAGATCACAATGTCATCTGCAAACATCCTAGTCCATGCGGACTCCTGTCTGATCTCATCCGTCAACCTGTCCATCACCACTGCAAACAAGAAAGGGCTCAGAGCTGATCCTTTGTGTAATCCCACCTCCACCTTGAATGAGTCTGTCATTCCGACTGCGCAGCTCACCGCTGTCACACTGTTCTTGTACATGTCCTGCACTACCCTAACATACTTCTCTGCCACTCCAGACTTCCTCATACAATACCACAGCTCTTCTCTTGGAACCCTACCATAAGCTTTTTCTAAGTCCACAAACACACAATGTAACTCTTTCTGGCCTTCTCTGTACTTCTCCAACAGTATTCTCAAAGCAAACATTGCATCTGTAGTGCTCTTTCTCGGCATGAAACCATATTGCTGCTCACAGATCTTCACCTGTTTTCTAAGCCTAGCTTCTACTACTCTTTCCCATAACTTCATGCTGTGGCTGATCAACTTTATGCCTCTGTAGTTACTACAGCTCTGCACATCTCCTTCCTTACTATTCAACTTCTTGTACAGCTCGCAATATGCCTTTTCCTTCGCTTTTGCCACTTCTTTTTTCAGCTTACGCTGGATCTCCTTGTACTCCTGTCTACTTTCTTCATCTCTCCGACTGTCCCAAAACTTTTTCGCCAACCTCTTTCTCCTTATGCTTTCCTGGACCTCTTCAGTCCACCACCAAGTCTCCTTGTCTTCCTTCCACTGTCCAGATGTCTTACCCAGTACTGTCCTAGCTGTCTCCCTCACCACATCTGCAGTACTTTTCCAGTTGTCCAAAATTGCTTCCCCTCCAACCAGTGCTTCTCTCACCTGCTCGCTAAATTTCACACAACAGTCTCCCTCCTTCAGCTTCCACCATATGATCTTTTCTTGAGCTCTCACTCTCTTCTTCTTCTTCTTTAACTCTAAAGTCATCCTACAAACAACCATCCTATGCTGTCTAACGACACTCTCTCCTGCCACCACCTTATAGTCTCTGATTTATTTTAGCTTGCATCTCCTATAAAGAATGTAGTCCACCTGTGTGCACCTTCCTCTACTCTTATATGTTACCCTGTGCTCCTCCCTTTTCTTAAAGTAGGTATTCACCACAGCTATTTCCATCCTTTTTGCAAAATCAACTACCATCTGTCCTTCCCCATTCCTATCCTTGATACCATATCTACCCATTACTTCCTCATCACCTCTGTTCCCTTCACCAACATGCCCATTGAAGTCTGCTCCTATCACCACTCTTTCATGCTTGGGCACACTCTCCACCACCTCATCTAACACACTCCAGAAATCTTCTTTCTCCTTCATCTCACAACCTACCTGTAGGGCATATGCACTGATGATTCATCATCACCCCTGTCAGACACTCGTTTAACCTCCAACACACTTTTAACATACTCTTCCTTTAAAATGACCCCAACACCATTTCTCTTCCTGTCCTCACCATGGTACAACTGCTCTTACTTCCCTGGTCTCTTGCACACACAATATGTCTACCTTTCTCCTCTCCATCATATCAGCCAGCTCTCTCCCTTTACCAGTCATACTACCAACATTCAAATTTCCCACTCTCATTTCCACCCTTCTAGTTTTCTTCTTCTTCCGCTGTTTGTGGAAGCGTTCTCCTCTTCTTTTTCGTTGTCTTTGCCCAGCAGTAGCCCAGTTTCCACCGGCACCCTGATGGGCAACAGCACCGGTGGCGGACGTTGTTAACCCGGGCCGCGACCGATCCGGTATGGAAATTTGATTCTTAGTCTGCATAGTTGGTTGGCTTGTTTTACACCGGATGCCCTTCCTGATGCAACCCTCCTCATTTATCCGGGCTTGGGACCGGCATTCAGAATGTACTGGCTGCACACCCCATGTGGCTGAGTTGGGACGTTATGTAAAATCTAATACAAAAATAGAATACTTCAACAATTAGTGTCCTCAGTTCCCAAACACTTATTGAGTGGTTAGAAGGAAAGGTGATGTAACTTTTTTGAAATGTGTTGCAGGCATCCATTTCAAAATGAGCAAATATTTGCACAAAAACAATACATTTTGTCAGTTTGAATATTAAATATCTTGTCTTTGCGGTGTATTCAATTGAATATAGGTTGAAGAGGATTTGCAAATCATTGTATTCTGTTTTTATTTACATTTTACGCAAAGTCCCAACTTCATTGGAATTGGAGTTGTAAAACGTAACAATGAAAACTGGATCACAATGATGAGGAAAAGGCTGCTGAACTTGTCTTCCAGAATCCCTATTTTGGAAAACCTACTTCTTTTGGGAGCCTGATTCTGATTGTGGAGTGTGGTCTGTTCTGTGCCTGTTTGTGCCTCACCACAGTGCAGATTGTTGTGCATTAATCAAATACACGATTTTTGCCGCCAGGAAAGATTGTTGCCCGTATTATCGATGTATAGGTGACAACACATTGCCTTAGTTGTACGATTGTTACTTGCCATGTTTCTTTAAATGTTAAAAAATAACAAATGACATGCGTTACGACCAAATTAATTTACCAACCTGTGTAACAGCGTAGAATTTTTGGGGGGGCGGTGACAAAATTGCAGTAAATTCACAAATCCCACCCGGCTTTGCTTCCATGGACATTATGCCAAATATCATGAACTGCTGACTGTATGATGTTAATTTTGGTTTCAAATTATGTACAACATGCAAGTTTCTATAGGGTCAAAAGGAACACTGGTAACCATGGTAACAGTCAAAAACCAACAAAATTCACCCCGAATTCAGATCTCATGGACCACTGTTAAACACTGTTAAAAGGGAGTTTTTCCTTCCCACTGTGGCCAAGTGCTTGCTCATAGGGGGTCGTTTTGACCGTTGGGGTTTTTCATAATTATTGTATGGCCTTGCCTTACAATATGGAGCGCCTTGGGGCAGCTGTTTGTTGTGATTTGGCGCTATATAAGAAAAAAGTTGATTGATTGATTGAAACACTGCCACCTGGTGAACACTGTCAGCTGATTGTGCATCCACACCAAATTATGATTTTCATATTTTAAGCCTAAAGCTACTGCCAGGGTCCGTACATGCCTTGACTTGAGAATGACTTGATGATGACTTCGTCCCACCTCTGGTACATGCACACCACGTGCCTTTGCTTGTTCAATAACAGCTCTGTGAATCTGCTCCATTGGAAAGAGAAGCTTAACAGAAAAGAATTAAGAATACAGTGCAGAAGAGAAACTGTTTTGTGTGTTTGGAAAAATTTGACACTGAAATCAAGAGTCTAGAAATACTCAGACAAACTCTCCTTGTGGGTGGCGGTTTGTGAAGTAGCAGCTCGTGCACCATTTGCAAATTTTTACCTGGTTTGACCTCTCATTACTTATTTACTGAAAGAGGTTAAAATCTCGCATATTTTGGAGAATGCGTGAACACTTGCAGCAGATTGGGTCAGAGAAGACTGCAGTGCAAAGAGAAACCTGAACACTGCATTTAACATTCCCTGGTAATGTAAAACATTCCCTTGCACCCGATCACTGGATATCAGCATCTTTAGTGCCACTGCGGCAAGCCCAGAGTGAAAAGGGTAAACATCCTGGCAAGCATCCTGGCAGCTCTGAGGCCCGGTCTGTCCACAGCATACTTTCCACTGAGCCACGAGCGCGCACGCTGCAGTCAGACCCGCTCAAAACTGCTGTATTGACTGGAATATTTTCATGTATTAGTGGTTGCTCTGAGTAGTATTGCTTGAGATGGGTGAGATGCCGCGAGCGTTCAAGTCCTTCTTTCTCTGTGTCCTACTTTGGTGACAATGAAGCATATTCTGGTCACCAGCACAAAGTGACCACACTGAAGTGGTCGGTATAAAGGCTTCATTCATCTGCTGTTGCCCATCACAAAGAGATGGATACATCAGATCGCAGGCAGATGGATGAAGGGAAACAGAAAAATAGAAGGGCAAAGATCAGGAGGCTGCACGCTGCCTCGTCTGAGTTGTTTGATCCGACGGTGCACCGGTGCTTTGTGCCGGTACATTATCCTGCCCGTCTGCTCTGTGAGCACTTAATTGTGTTATATTGTGCAAATTCAGTTTGACCTACTTTTAACAATGAAATATACAGTATTTTCCAGGGTATAAGTCTTGAAATGCATCTTGAAGAGGAAAAACCCATATATATATATTTTTTTCTGTTATCAGCTCTTTAATTTGGGATTTTTGTGCATTGTTGGAGTGTAATTTCATTTTTGGCATTTATTATTTTATTATTAGAGTTTATTTTATCTAGTGTTTTGATTCCTTGGTAAATGCTGTATAAATAAGATAATCTGTTCAGTGTTTTTGTAATAAAAAAAAGAAAGAAGAACAAAAAAAGTGGATATTGTATGATATGGTTGTTCCGTTATGCTTGGTGTTTCCGCTTTTTGAAAATAAAGAATAATAATTAAAAAAAAGACAAGATAAGATAATCCTTTAATAGTCCAAACACTGGGAAATTTAGTGTTACAGCAGCACAGGGACAGTCACAGAACAACCGTGCAAGTATGCAAAAATAAGGTAGAAGAAAAATAATTAGTAAAATACAGAAGTCAAGTTCTGTGCAATATAAGAATATATACAGTAGAATAGATTAGACTATATACAAGCAGAAAGAATGTTTTGCAATATGGCAGAGAGTTCAAGTGATGTTGTACACGAGTGTACAAGTATTATTGCACAGAATGTTGTATTATATAAGGTCTGAGTGGATCCTTGTCATTTGATTGGTGCTTTGTATGTCATGTGACATGGATTATTTGCACCATTTGCCATTGTGCTTCATTTACCGTGCAATAGTTCTTTTTAGCGTGCAATTTTGGTACTATATGAAATGTGCTATTGCATGTTCTGACCACCGCGCGCGCTCACACTACTGGGGGCAGCGTTTAGCTAAACATGGCAGAGTTTGTTTTGCTGGCGGACGATGATCTGAAGAGCTAATTGATGCTGCTAATTCTTCTGACACACAATCCACCACAGCATTTGGAGGCATGAAGAACTGTTAGGATGAAGAGGATGAAGTTAGGATGAAAAGCTGGACAAATTTCTGACACGATTTTTCGCTGGAGTGAGGAAAACAGACGGAAGTCTATACATGAAGTCGGTGCACGGCATCACAAACTACATCGTCGGATTTGTTTTTTGCAAATTGACTGAGAACAGTTTTGGACTCCTATTTAAAGTTCGTGCTGGACTGTTGATGTCAACACACCAGCAGTGGTGGGCACAGCTAACCAAAAAGTTAGTTTCAATAACTGCTAATTAGCGGTTTCATTTTTTTTGTAACCAACCAACGAGTGATAAGGAGGCTCAATTTCCCATAATGCCTTTGGGCATCTGTGAGTTTTAATGCTCAAACATTCAGAACTGGTGCATTACTTTAAAACTAAAAGATATTTGTGATATTTTCACTTTGTCAAAATGAGTTTTTAACATTAATATCAATAAACCGTCCGGAATTGGTTTGGTTTTTAAATCAAACCATAAGTCAAACCTGCTTTCAAGTCATTTTTTTGTTGCCATGTCAGGGGCACTGTATGCTGTGAATGTAAATGACATTTTTTTTTTCCTCTTTGTAGCAGCCAGGCAGCCAGTACGGTTGAGCGCAGCTTCTCACAGCTGCCTGATTACTGCAAAACCCAACAAAGAGGAACTAACGTGTGGTTTTAGGGTTTAGAAATGTTTGACTGTTTGGCTTTACTTACTATGCCAACAACAAAAATGTTAACGAAATAAAATTTAACGAAACTAAATTTAGCAGAAGCTAATTGGTCCATTGATGATTTTTGAAGTTAGCTGAAAATTAGCTGATTAGCAGATTAGCGGAAGTGTGCCCACCACTGAGCACCAGTGATGAACACCAAAATGTAAGTTAGTCCCTTTTCTGTTGTTTATAAATTAATAAAATATCAAATGACAAGGATCGATTTTGGCCATTATAAAAATTAATAATGAATGTTTTTACATTACATTACATTTACAAGTTGAATGGTACATTCCATCTTTTACCTCATGAAATATTTGTACCATTGAACTCATGAACATTCATTATTTGTGTATTATTGCACATGTCTGAAAAATTGTTACTATCACGATATTAATTATTTGATTGGTCTACTGAGAACATTGCTATTTGTGGATTCTGACAGCAGTAGGAAGGAAGGATGTGGTATTGCTCTTTAGCGCACTTTGGGTGGAGCAGCCTGTCACTGAAGGAGCTTTCTAGTGCACCAAATAGTTATTATTATCATTATTATTATTATTAATAAAGAATGCGTCATTTTTCTTGTATATAAGTCACACTAGAGTTTAGGTTGCAGGACCTCCCAAACTAGTAAAAAAATGTGATTTATACAAAAAAAATACAGTATTTGGGCTTTCGTGTTAAACTGTCTCAACGACCCACAATGCTGTTTTTATGCATGTGCAACCTCACTTGCTATAAGCAACATTTTAGCTTGTGATGTCAATACGCCGTATCCTATTGACATCAATAGGCCCTGTCCACCTCGGGCAAATTAGCACGCAGCGCAACACAATGGTCATTGTGATTTTCCAGCTGATGCAGCACATTCTCACATACAACTTGTCACATTTTGAGACAAACATCAGTATGTGATTAGCAGAGTAGCCCCTTGGCATCATTTAGTGATGTGCAGGGATACGCTACCCCTAATCCTAACTATGACATAGCCATAACCATAACCCCGATGTTGCTCTAAGTTGTAATACAAGAAAAACTGATTTCTTCCAACGTCAAGTCATGGGTGGATTTGTTCTTCCAGGATTTAAGAGGTTAAACTTGTGATTTAAGAGATTAAAATCCTGACTTTTTTATGTAGCTTTTGATAATGACGTATTAATCTGTCTTGTTCTGCCTTGTTCTTGTCTTTGGATCTGATCTGTCATTTATGTTAAATGCGTATGTAAGAATGGTCTCCCGTTGTCGATATTTGATACCAGATTATGTACGTTTATGACACAATAACATAAAAATATATATCGGATGCCCAGTTAGGGACGGAAAATGGATGTAATCTCATTATGAGCAATTGGGAAAGTTTCAAACATACAGTATTTTAAAGGTTTTGTGATGCCGGGATAAATCATGATCCATAAAATGTGCTGTTTTTAGGGGGGGGGTGAACTTGTGATTTAAGAGGTTAAAATCCTGAATTTTTTATGTAGCTTTTAATAATGATGTATTAATCTGTCTTGTTATGCCTTGTTCTTGTCTTTGGATCTGATCTGTCATTGGATTCATGTGCACGTTGTGTTATGATTCGTACCACTGTGATGGTCTCCCTTGCTCTTTTTGACCTTTCATGATTTCACAAGCTGTCTTCTGAACACATGGCAACACATTAATACAGATTAAAAAACCTTTGCAGATCAAATAACTGGTGTTACCGGGAAGATTTGTACAGAAATGGTGGTTTGAGTGGTGTTTGCAGTCAGAAGATGAGGTTTTCATTAAGCTCACGCAGTGCGAACAATTGCTGGTCACTCTGCCCAGGCACATTTCTGCTCTCTTGGCTCTGCAGTATCATCATAAGGACCCATTTACTCTACATCATATCTGACAAGATGAGAGGTCCCCTATTAATGAAATGGGCTGTTTCACAGGGGCCACCCAGGTTAACCGTCCCAATCAAGAATGCAGTCGCAGCTCAGCTTCGATCCTTCGTGCACGTCGCTCGCGTGCACTCCTTGAATATCTCGAGACACCGTGTGCGAGCTGCAGCCAGCTGCAGGCTGATGCTGCTTTAGAAATGCAAGTCACGTAGTAATCATTCCTCTACAGTCCGTACTCCCCCGACGTTCTCTGAGGTTGTTAATGAGAGTGCCATCGATTTTATGTTAAATGCGTATGTAAGAATGGTCTCCCGTTGTCGATATTTGATACCAGATTGTGTACGTTTTTGGCACAATAACATAAAAATATATATCGGATGCCCAGTCAGGGACGGAAAATGGATGTAATCTCATTGTGAGCAATTGGGAAAGCTTCAAACATACAGTATTTTAAAGGTTTTGTGATGCCGGGATAAATCATGATCCATAAAATGTGCTGATTTTGGAGGGGGGGCTAAACTTGTGTAAAAGTAGGTGAAACTCGACAAGTGGGTACAACATCCCTAAATTCTGACTGAAAGTTAAATCATGTTTCTAATCTGACGCCACTGGAGATGATGGGCTGAACAGCGGGTGGGTGGTTGATTGACAGGTCTGTGTTTCTATAATTGGCTTCCTGTGTCTTCACATGGCCTCCCCTCCTCTTTCTTAATTAACCCGCCCGCCCCCCCTTTTACAGATCTGCCAGTCAGTATTGACAAGCCGGCCTGCTTGGCCGGTCTGTTGCACAGTCTTGTGACACAAATTCCATTTGAATCCATTAAGCGAGACGTCCTTCCTGATCCTCCCCCTGTGAAATGTGGGGAGGGGTTTTTTTTTTTTTCCTCTGTCAAGAAGGAGGGAGGGAGAGGAGGAGTAGAAGAAGAGGATGGCGGTGCTCTTTCAGTGTCACGTGACAAATTTGTGTCTGCTGCAGGGAGTCCGGGCAGCTCGCCATCAGTTCCCTCACAATCACATGGATCTGTTGGGGCGCTGAGGCCGAGCGCACGCGTGTGTTTGTGCGTTGCCAGAGTTTGTGGTGTAGATGCACCGCCTGCATGCGTTGACAGCTGCTGACACTAACCATGTCCTTCTTCTGTTGCTTCTTCTTCAGGGACTATGGCTCCAAGCGCAAGTCGGGTAAGTCACCTGCTTTTATCATCTCGTTTCACCCTCCTGTCTTGTTGCTTTTAATAAAATGACTCTTTAGACTGTAATCCTGCATGCCGTGCTCCTTGAAACGTACCCTGACTCGCCTGTTTCCCGTGTGTTAACTCTGACTGTGTCAACTTGTGGTTTATTTGTTCGTCCCTCTGCGGGATGCTGACTTACTGTTGACTGTGTTTTGGAGCGGCTTCAAAAATCATCCGCTCCTGGTTATAGTTGTTCCGTGCACTGCAGGGTGAGGTTTCAGCTCCGCCTGATAGTTTCTTTGGGGTTTAGAAACGGAGTTATGTTAACACTCCAGTGTCTGTGGAGACGAGTCAGACATTTGAAAGCATTCTTTGACTCTGAATCTTAAAATGAGCATCATCAAGCATGAGCAAGAGAAAAAAAAAAAGAAACAGTGATACTGCTTTTAGGTATGTGCTTTGTCACATAATTTGTTTCTTGGCTTTATCCTGATGTTTATGCATTTCTTGGAACTTGCATTTTATTGCATTTGCTGCACCAAAATTGTAATAAATTTATCCTCATTATTTGTCCTTTCAACTTGGAGATGTACAAGTTGATAGCATTTATTGCTTTTGAGTTATCCACTGAACAAACCGGAGGGGTTGGACTCATTTACAAGGGGTGATTGAAACGTTTTGAGTCTGACCCAGCAAATGTAGGGCATGGTTCTCCAGGATAAGACCTTCTATGAGAGTGGTATCTTAATAACTTTCTCATAGAAGGTCTTACATGTACATTCTCATAGAATACACTGGGAGTTGTGTGGATTTGCATGGGGATTATGCTGAAAATTAAAGCATTATATTAATTGAGTTGTTTCTTCTTGGTTGGACTCAAAACCTCAGTCATCCCTCATATCTGTCTGTCTGTTCCATGCAATATGTGATCCATGACACTCCACAATATGACTGCCATTTCTGGAAGGGTGCAGTGGGCTACTGGTGTCGAAACAAGGATCTAAACTTGACTTCACGGCAGCCAAGTAACCGTGCAAATGACTAATTTAGATGGATTCAGATTAGGGTTTAAATGCATAAAACCATTAAAGAGTTAAGCAAAACTTCCATAATGCTTTGTGCACTTCTGGAAGTCTTGCACAGTACCGAATCATGGAGTATTTCTTTTTCAGGTACTGCATGGACTATGGCTTTAACCCTCTGGGGTCCGAGGGCATTTTTTGGACAGTTTTCTCGCCTGGCATAAATGTTTTATTATTGCTGTTAACAGCTCTCCCTGCATCCCACAATCAAGTTTTATGTCATTTTTTTCAGAACAACCTGTTCTTTCATAATATATATACTTTTGTTGTGTTTGATGAGTGTAATAAAGGTTTACAATCAGAAATAAAGGAAAAAGTAAAGCGGAAAATAATTTTCCACACACATTTATTCAAAACACACAGCTAACTATAATAAACAACGGTTTTGACACATTATAAAGGTAATTTGAGGTCTTGTGTGAAAGACTTTACAACAAAAAGCATCAAACAATAAACACAAATGCACATTTTGAACAGTACAACCCCTGGCAAAAATTATGGAATCACCGGCCTCGGAGGATGTTCATTCAGTTGTTTAATTTTGTAGAAAAAAAGCAGATCACAGACATGACACAAAACTAAAGTCATTTCAAATGGCAACTTTCTGGCTTTAAGAAACACTATAAGAAATCAAGAAAAAAATTGTGGCAGTCAGTAACGGTTACTTTTTTAGACCAAGCAGAGGGAAAAAAATATGGACTCACTCAATTCTGACGAAAAAATTATGGAATCATGAAAAACAAAAGAACGCTCCAACACATCACTAGTATTTTGTTGCACCACCTCTGGCTTTTATAACAGCTTGCAGTCTCTGAGGCTTGGACTATCCCATCATGGGATAAGAAAAGTGTCCAAAATATCAACGTAAACTTGTGCATTTATTGATGATGTAATGACAGCCATCTCCCCAGTGCCTTTACCTGACATGCAGCCCCATATATCAATGACTGTGGAAATTTACATGTTCTCTTCAGGCAGTCATCTTTATAAATCTCATTGGAACGGCACCAAGCAAAAGTTCCAGCATCATCACCTTGCCCAATGCAAATTCGAGATTCATCACTGAATATGACTTTCATCCAGTCATCCACAGTCCACGATTGCTTTTTCTTAGCCCATTGTAACCTTGTTTTTTCCTGTTTAGGTGTTAATGACGGCTTTCGTTTAGCTTTTCTGTATGTAAATCCCATTTCCTTTAGGCAGTTTCTTACAGTTCGGTCACAGACGTTGACTCCAGTTTCCTCCCATTCGTTCCTCATTTGTTTTGTTGTGCATTTTCGATTTTTGAGACATAGTGCTTTAAGTTTTCTGTCTTGATGCTTTGATGTCTTCCTTGGTCTACCGGTATGTTTGCCTTTAACAACCTTCCCATGTTGTTTGTATTTGGTCCAGAGTTTAGACACAGCTGACTGTGAACAACCAACATCTTTTGCAACATTGTGTGATGATTTACCCTCTTTTAAGAGTTTGATAATCCTCTCCTTTGTTTCAATTGACATCTCTCGTGTTGGAGCCATGATTCATGTCAGTCCACTTGGTGCAACAGCTCTCCAAGGTGTGATCACTCCTTTTTAGATGCAGACTAACAAGCAGATCTGATATGATGCAGGTGTTAGTTTTGGGGATGAAAATTTACAGGGTGATTCTATAATTTTTTCGTCAGAATTGAGTGATTCCATATTTTTTTTTCCCTCTGCTTGGTCTAAAAAAGTAACCGTTACTGACTGCCACAATTTTTTTTCTTGATTTCTTATAGTGTTTCTTAAAGTCAGAAAGTTGCCATTTGAAATGACTTTAGTTTTGTGTCATGTCTGTGATCTGCTTTTTTTCTACAAAATTAAACAACTGAATGAACATCCTCCGAGGCCGGTGATTCCATAATTTTTACCAGGGGTTGTATATACAAAATGGTATATGCGTTTTGTTGTCCATTGATATGGTAATCAGTACTTTACACAGAGAAAGCAACAGAGTTATCCAGTAACCTTCACATGCAAACTAGTGGAGCAATCCTGATAGTTACACACTCTTTGTTTGAGCATGTGAAATTGTCATCAGAGTCTCTCTGTCCGCTCCATCTGCTCTCACTTTCGCTGTGTGTAATGGCGCAGGGCGCACTGAGTATGTACTAATACTATGTACTCATTGGAGCACCCAGGGTGCTATTCAAATGGGCCAATTAGTAACATATCACTCCTGAAAATGATCTTTGGCTTTTCACGTGAGGTAAATCTGCCCTATGATTGGATTTTGGAAAACCATGTGACGGTGAACCAATTCCGATTGGACACTCACATTGCGCACGTCATCACACAGCTTCTATGAGGAGTACAAAGATGGCCGATGGCTGGCTGGAAAGTCCGCGGACTTAACTTTTCAGCAAAAAAAGTAAGTTTCTATCTCATATCATTAAAAAGTTATTTATAATTTAGTAAAGCTTGGTCTTAGCCGTCGTATATGACGACGTTGGCCCCAGAGGGTTAAGGAGCTTGTCTGCCAATATGTAGACCTGGGTTTGAACCCCTCTCATACCTGTCTGTGTCCATGGGCAAGACATGGTGTACATTGTTTCAGTGCACCCAGCTGTAATTGGGTACTGGCCTCAGCCGGGGTAGTAACCTACGTTGGACTGGCATCCCATCCTGGCACAGTCAGACTCTCATTTCCTTGACACTATGGAATCAGGAGATAAGCAGCAACAGGTCTCATGGCCTATATAGGACATACTCCACAGGACACATACAGTATATTCTTTCACTTACTGAATTGGACAGGGTACGCATGTGTTCCGTGTGCTCCCAAAACTTCCCGCCACTTTTGTGCAGAAGCAGAATTCCAATATGGTCCAATCCACTTTCTGAATATTTCAGGTTTTTATAGTGCACTGAACGTGTATATCTGTTTACTCACTGAATTTTACAGGGTTCCCTTCTGAAAGTCACCTTCACTTCTGGAAGTGTGCTGTGAGCTTCCAAATTTGGAACAAGGCTCTAAAACAGATGCCTCAGCTGTGTATTAAACTTGCAAATTACTTTCCCTTTATGGCCTAGGGTTATGAAATTTGGACAATATTTATGCCTCTGGACCATGGCTTTGCACCCTTCCTGAAGTCTTGCACAGTAGCAGATTATTTCGCATTCACATAGAAGAACACATGTAGCCTGTAAAATGCAGAGTGAAAGGATGAACACAGTGGGCAGACAGACTGTATCTTCTTGTGAGTGTTAACATGAGAACTCAAAATCAATCAATGCTGTCATCTTATAACTTTCTAAATTAAATGGACATACGATGATAAACTCATCAAAATCAACTATTTAAATGAAATGGGCATACACCAATGACAAATTCATCAAAAAACTAACTATATTAAATGAACACATAACGATGACAAACTCAAACAACTAACGTCTTGCTGACATAATGTGTTTGCCACCTGCCGGATGGTGGAGGTTGGATTGATGATGGATTAGGAGCAGGTGTGGCTGTCACAGAGAGAGAGTTTCTGCATGGAAATGCACTAAATTAGCAAACTGAAATGTCATTTTCTGATAATTTCCTAGGTGTTACACTTTAAAACGCAAATAACATGATGATATGGCCACACAACCCAACAGATAGGAAATTTAGACAAGGCAGATTTCTTATTTCTTTCTGTCGCTCCAACATTTGTAGCTTTGAAGTAACAAATTGGTTGATATAAGTTTGTTAGCCAGTCTCCATTTCTAAGGCATATAGGTCGGGTTGCCACCAAGGCCACGGCTGCTTGTTCCGTACAATAAAATGGAAATGTGTCAAATCCCAAACTATTTCCCATGTTCTCAATCCCATGAAATTCATTCATTTGCTATAACCGCTTACTCCAGTCAAGGGTGAGGCGGAATACACCCTGGACAGGATGCCAGTCTGTTGCAAGACAAATCCATGAAATTCATGTCTGAAATGTTACAAGTAAAATTAGTTAGCATTTCAACCATTTATCTCCCATAACTTTCTTTCATAAATAGAAATATTTTGTAAATACTTCACTTTTATTGATAGCAATGTAGATAGCAACAACATCGATAGCAGCAACAGTGTCTTGCTAGCTAATTAGCTAGGTTATTTACTACCCCAATCACACTAATGTTTCTGTTGTTTTCACCATTTTAAAAGAACTGGGTGTATTATTAAGTTATAGGTGTATCCAGAAAACTATGTTTGTTAGGGTTTTAAGAGTTTGCGATACAAATACAAACTCCATTGGAAACTAAATGACATAAGACTCCTGTATCGATCTAAACACACTGTGGTTGCATTCATCTTATTTTGCTCCTATTTCATAGCTGAAGGTGATGCAACGTGAGACTCGTGAGATGAGCCACAGGGCCAATTAACTGTGCAACATAAAAAAAACATATCCAATCATGGATATTGGGTAAATTTAGTGGTTTTAACTTCACATTTAGTTTATACAAAAATTTTCCCCAAGGTAAGTGGAGCGGAGGCTTGTAATATGGTTTGTTATTAACTGCATATTAAGTGATATTATCTCAGAGATTTGTCATAAAGTCCACAGCAGCCACTGCTAGCGGGGCATTATACATGGCGGCACACTAGCTGTCACTCAAAGTGACCACATCCTTAATTATTCATAATTTTAGGGCTTAAGAGGATGAGTTATATTTAAAAAAAAATCACCAGCTACTGAGACCAAAACCATTTTTCTACCAGGCAGTAAACATGTTTATTTATGCTGTAATGTTGGATATTTTAACATGGGGCTCTATGATTATTGCCTCACTTTTGAAGCCAGCCTCAAGTGGCCACTTAAGGAACTTTAAATTTTGGCTCTTCTGCATTGGCTTCGTCTTTCAACACCGGCTGTTGTCTCTTGATTGAAAGACAAAATAAGTGTCGACAGAGATCATGAAGGGGAAAGAGGTCCCACTCCCCAAAATATGTTGACCATTGTTGTTTTGATGACTGAAGAAAAGTTTGTCATTTTCCATGTCTGCATCTTGAAATAACTTGAAAAAGCTTGTGTGAATGCCCATATAGTTTTCAGAGAAAAATTACAATTTCAATATTAAGTATTAAGTAATTTAGGACCCACTGTTACACAATCTGAAAGTCAAACATGGTGGCATTGTTTCCTCAGAACACTTGATCATTTCAAGGCTGAGATGTTTTTGGTCATATCTTTAAAAGACTTTCAACAACAGTGACTCAGAAAATGAGCACCTCTCTCTCTCTGTCAGGCTGTTTAAAAAAAAATAATTAAAATTAAAAAAGAAGAGGCAAAGTGGACAAAAGATCTGCTTGATTAAGATGTTCCAACTCATCTGGAGCTCACTGGACTCCAGTCAAAGATCCGTGTCTCCGTGAGACACACATTTTAGACACGTGTTTTAAAAGCCAAAGGTCAGGTCCAGAGGGTTTAAGGGTCACTGCTGTGTACTCAGAGTCCAGATGGAGCTGGTACGGAGGTGGGTGCTGTTCAGGCTTTTAGGGCCACAGGGGTTGTGAGCATCAGACAGCAGCTTGTTTGTTTACATGGCACCCTGGGTAAGATTTCAGTCTGAATGAACAGCGTTTGGCTGGAGGAGGAGGAACGAGGCACTCATGTCTCTCAGGGGCAGATCGTCTGTTCTTGTGCAAACCTGCTTTCCTTCTTTCTTTTTTTTTTGCAGTACAGGATCGTCTTTGTCAGCAGAGTCATTTTTGACACTTCTGGCTTTGTTGGCGTCATGAAGGTGTCCGATGCAAATGTCACTTCTGGTTTGACCTTCCGCTGCAGAATGTGGAGTTCACCGAAACCGAAATAAAGCAGAAAATAAACACACATGACTAGAGCCCGACCGATATGGATTTTTTGAGGCCGATGCCGATAGCGATATTTGGATGAAAAAAATGCAGATAATCAATAAATCGGCCGATTTTAAATGAATAAAATGTTCTTTTTTGGACTCTTAACAAAAAAGGTCTGAGCTAAAAGCTGAAGCTTGTCCTCATATTGATTAACTTTATAACAGAGAAGAATTTTCAAGTTCAAAAAATGCAATCAATAATTAAACCTTTGTGAAATTAGCAAATACATATCCTTAAAAAGAGTTGTTAAATACATCTGCTCTTGTACCTCTTGTTGCTGCAACTTAGATATAGGTTCAGGATAAGGATATAGATCCTTATAAACTTACTTGTATGCTTTTGTCAGCCGATCAGTGCAGTGTGATGGCAAACTACGGGGGCCGGTGATGAACATTTAAGCAGGGGTGTAAGCAGCTCTCAGTTGAATGGAGTCAGAGCTCCATCTACTGGACAAACAGTGCAAGGACATTTTATATTGCAGACACAAACATTATTTCAGTAACTGTTCTGTTTATGAGAAATTATTGGCGTTCTATCGGCAAAATTTCGGCCGATAGTGAGTACTTTGAAAAGGACTTATATCGGCCGATAATATCGGCCAGCTGATATATCGGTTGGGCTCTACACATAACTGGGCACTCGTTCGAGCTTGTATCATAGTGCAGTATTATAATATGAAAAGTCATTAAAAGATAAAGATCAACTTTATTTATCCTGAAGGAAATTAGTTTTCCAGAGTACAAAAACAGTAAGCAATGTTCTTGTTGTTTTTTTTTAACAATAAGTCCAACAAATCTATGCAAAATGACTGGAAAAAATTTGCACAAGATGTTAGATAATATTGCACATAACTCTGAATAACTAAACTCTGAGTAACTCTGTTTGTCATGTATTCATCGTGCAGAAGGGGGAGGAATTATACAGTCTGATTCTCAGTGGTCTCAATCTTTGGCTGAAGGTGCTCTGACAGGACGTCAGTGTTGTATGTAGGGGGTGGGAGGTGTTATCCAGAATGCTGAGCAGTTTCCTCAGCATCCTCCTCTCCGGCACCTCCACCACAGACTCCAGCTCAATCCCCACGACAGAGCCAGCTCTCCTGATGAGCTTTTCGAGTCTGTTTGTGGTAACTGCCTTCAGCCTGCTGCCTCAGCACACTACAGAGTAGAAGATGACGCTGGAGACCACCGAGTGATCAAACACATGCAGCATATTTCTGCAGACATTGAAAGATCTGAGTACAGTCAGCTCTGACCTTTCTTATGCACAGCATATTTAAAGATTTCATCCTTCCATCTTCCCCAAGCTGTGATTCTGTTAAGATTCAAAATCAATACTTGATGTAAGAATGATTCAGTTTTCATGAAATGATCCAACAGATAAATGCATTTGTGATTATCGCAGGACATCAGCAAAACGATCTATAAAATAATGACGGATTCTTGCACATATTTGTCTTGTGTTGCTGCTTTATGAACATAACTAAAAACAAGGCTTGGGAAGGCGCATGTCAGGTAATGTTGAGCATCCTGACATCCCCCCACAATACAGAACTGCCTTGGGTCCTAGATGGCAGCCACCCAGGCAACCAGCTATCTGCCAGAGCCAGGTGACTCTTGTGCTTCCCCTTGGCCTTCTCACGCCATTGGCGTCCTCAACACTAACGCCCAGAGAAACGTTCCACATAGCCAAAACGTTTGACATTCCCTCACAATGCAAGTGGTGTGCCTCCACATTCCAATTGTACCCAAGGGTCCTCCAAAGAGACCTGGTGCCAGACGTCCAGTCGTCACCATAGTTCACTGGTTAGCATCCAAGTCTCAGACCCAGACAGGAAACACCAGGACCCAAAAGAGTTGGACTTTCTGCAAACATATGGACATCACCAAACACCACTGCCCAGTGATCTCATGACTTCAGAAGCTCTTTCCAGGTGTCCTCAAAGACTGAGGAACCAGAGACATGAACGTCAGTGCAGAGATAAATTAATCTCTTTGTACGTTTGAATAAGTAAAAAAGAAACAAAAAGAACAGCTGTATGAAATCACTGCAAACCTGAAATCCAGTAAACTCATTGGATGTGCCGGACAGCTTCATATGATTGACCTTTTTTGTGGCCTTTTGTTTAAATCACAGATACATACAGCGCTCTGTTAAAGGTTTAGCGTCCGTCGTGTTTTTATTTATTTATTTATGCCAAAAAAAAAAAAATTCTGTTGGATGTTGTTTTTTGAACTGTATCACTGACTTGACAGAAAATCATTTTCGAAAATGTTCAAAATGCTAATTATTTGTGCACCCGTTTCTGAAAAGCCATCAAAGTGCTTTACAACATGAAAACACAGATGTTATGAGCTGTTAAAAACAAACAAACAAATCTTTAAAGAAACTAATCAGTTATCAAGCTGTAAACCTCATTATCAAAAAATAGTTTTTGTCAGTGCCGGCGCCAGGAAATGTTTGTTGGGGGGGCTGGGGTAAAAGTTGGAGTGGCTCCACAAAATGTCATCGAAATGAACAATATATAGTAAATTGCTTTATAAATACCAAGGTATATATTTTAGTCACCCGTGCTCCTCTAAAATGTGGTATCAATGCACACACACACACATCACTTAGAATGATTGCACGTTCAGTAAACTTACACATAGGTATAAATAAAGATAAGTGAAGTTTTAAGAGTGGCCGTAATAAATATTTAGGAAACCTAAATGTTTGGAGTATGGAGTTACATTTGTCTCATTAATACTTGCAAATGCACAGAGGGTGATTTACAAATATCCTTTGATTTGTACACGTGCTTTGTGACCCACAAACACAAATTTCTAATTTGTAACTTGTGTGTGGGTTTTTACAAATAAATGTTTATTTGCAAAACTGAAGATTCTGTTTGTGAAGGGTGATTTAGCGTTGGTGGATCACCGAACACACACATTCATCACTTTGCTCAGTTACGCAATATTGAGACATTCTCAGCACAAAACTGCAGTTGAGATCCACAAATATGTCAGTCGCTATTGACAGAATTATTGGGGGAGCTGGGGGGGGGGGGGGGGGGCTTGGCTTATTATTGGGTGGGCTCAAGCCCCCCCTTGGTGCCGCCACTGGTTTTTGTATATTCCTGACTGGTGTGTGACAACACAAAATTGAGTTTCATAGGACACATAGTGAAGTGTAATTTCTTTTACAGTATATTTAATCATTAAATTAGTTCTTTAAACAGAAAAACTAAAAAGGTCTTTGCCACCTAAATTGCATTCGCCCCCCCCGCCCCCGTGCTAATTATCAACAGCATGATCGCAGTTGGTTGTCATTATTAATGAATTTTTACGGCTCCATTTACGGCGTGGAAACAGACCTATTTGTGGTCCCTAATAAACAGAGAGCAGATAATCTGAGAAAAGAAAGGACGTGTGTAATGCAAGAGTTTGGCCAGCGTAGAGAACCGACGATGCTTCTGGTGCCAAAAATGTGACCAATGTGATTTCAGGCTCTCGGCGGGGAGCGGGAACGCTGTCATTGCTGACGGTTGTGTTGTGATGCTACAGCGTCACATCTAACACAGAGCGCCCGTCAGCCATCACTCTGAATGTCTGAATGCCTCCTCCTTGTCTCTCCTGTTTACACACAAATGTCATTTGTCGCCGCACGCCTTTGCGCCACAGTCGGGGATCTCGTTTTTTCTGCTGAACATTGTATCAGTGTTTGTTTGTTTATGCCTGTGGTTCCACGTTGTAAATGTCACACTTGACTGTTGCGCTTTGTCGCAAGCGTCAAATCAATATCTGTTAAATGTAAATTGTAGTTGATTTGTTTCAGGTGAAACTAATTTCTCAGTTCAGTCCTCGGTTTTGTGTCTTGCTGTGTGCAACGCAGCTCGCTCGCTTCTGTATCTGTGTGAAGGATTTAAAGGCTGCTTCATCAGAGTGACTTTTTATATTAAGCTTCTGGCTCATTTCATCATGTTCACCTATTTACAAATGCTGCAACCACTTTGTAAGGTCAAACAACTCAGGTTGTAATACACACCTTTGTCCAGCAGGTGGTTGTGTTGCACTGGTTTACCAAACAACCCCAGTGAAGAAGAAGAAGAAGTAGGGAAAATCCTGTTAAAATTTGGTCTCTCATAACTCTGAAAACATGACCACGAATGACCAAAAAAAAAAAAGATACAAAAATTATAAAGGACGTTTCCAAGTTGGAGGCTGGGTTGAGTTCTGAGATGTCTGGAGCATAAATGCGTTCATTTCTTTCTGTAAAACCAGTTATTTTTTAATCGATTTGAGGACACAATTTATTAATTTGAGGGTTACAATTACGTCTATGGACCAGGAAACAAAGTTGCAAAATAAGTGACCAAAATGTCACTTAGTGACTACACAAATGTGTAATTTTAAAGTTTTACTTTTAAATTCAACTTAAGCTGGAAATGTATCCACTGGTTGAAAAACCTTTGGAAATGTAGTAGCTGCAAAAGAAAAACACAAAACACTCCTTACCTTTGATTTTGTAAATGCAAATTACTGGATCATCAAAATCAGAGGGTTTGAGCCAGTAACCTTATGGCATTCTCAAAAGGTCAGATGATACATACTGAGATTTTTGTTAGGGGATAGGGGAGGTGATGGTAGGTGATCTAGTGGTTAAGCTGTTGGGCTTGAGACCAGAGGATCCTTGGTTCAAATCCCAGCCTGACTGGAAAATCACTTAAGTCCTTTAATCCCCTAGTTGCTCCTGGTGTGTAGTGAGCGCCTTGTGTGGTAGCACCCTGACATCGGGGTGAATGTGAGGCATTATTGTAAAGCGCTTTGAGCGTCTGATGCAGATGGAAAAGTGCTATATTACCATTTATCTGTAACAGTTTTAATGATCGCGTTCCTACACTGCACAGTCCACTGGTTCTTGTTGTGTCAGAGGGTCAGGATGTACAGAGATGTCAATAAAAGCAACTTTTCTTTAAAAACACAATCGTTTAATCTCATAACTTAATAAAAAAACCAAGCTGTGGCGTTAATGTAAGAAGGTACAGTCATTTTTCACCTCCCTTAGACTTGTACGGAATTGAAGGGTATTGTACGCGTTGTGACCTGGCAGTAGTGTGAAGATGTGTGTCGATGCGTTAAAAACACAATTCTCAAAGTAAACAGAACGGATGGACTGCTAATAAACCATTACAGTCCAATCCTTGAAAGTAACAGTAACATTTCAGCAACGGCATACCTCGCTGCCCATAAGACCTTAATTGTCGGGTGATGTTGACGTTCAAGGTCAGAATTCTATGAAAATTACCCACAGCAGTGAAAGGACCAAGAGAACATGTGGTTCTGCTTGTTAGTGGCATCATCGCCCAAATCTGAACAAAATCAAACATCTGTGCGCCTGACCAGGGGAGGCGTGGAGGGGTTGTAAAGACAGTGAACCAGCGTGTAGAGGAGAGTTAATATCGATCAGATGTTACAGAAGGAGCAGCCGGGTAGGTAATTATAACAGTCGGGCTTTCGTTATGTGGAGTTTGACCCTGGCTGACCTGGGACCAGCCAGTATCCCTCCCTGTGGGGCCGACATCAATCCAGCAAAGCTCCGAGGCTCTGGCGGATAGCGAGAGGGGATTTGGTTTTTATTATCTCATGTGAGTCAACACAGAGGAGCTGTCTGCCTCTCGGCAGGAACGCGGCTCACCGGGGCCCTGCGCGACACGCTGCTCCTCCAGTGTAAAAACTGCTGCTTCAGAAGAGAAGTGGATTATTAAGGAAACAGCCCTCCTTCTTGGCGAGTGTCCATGGAGTTTTTGAAAATTTGCCATAAGATTTGCATGTTTTTCTGCACCCTAGAGTGATGAATCACAGCGTACTTGTTAAAGGTCATTAAACTTCAGCAAGAGAAAACAACGCGTGCTATGAATCAGTGTTCACGTGCAGCGGTCACCTCTGTTTGACTCGTCTGCTATGACCGGTATGCTGCCAAATTCAACATTGTGCTTATACAAGGCGCATTTAATATGGTGCAGGTGAATTTCTGTCTTTTATACTATATTAGTTAGTTATTATATAGAGAGCAGGGGTCACCAACCCTGCTCCTGGAGATCACCGGCTCTGCAGGGTTTTCTTTCCATGTGTACCTGTTGCAACCGCAACTGATTAGTCAAATTGGTGTTTTCTTGCTCTTGATTGGCTGAGCACACCTAACTTACCATATTTTCCAGAGTATTGCAGTAGTTTGCGATGTCCTGTGACTTATACTCCAGTGCAATTTACATACCAAAAAATAACACTTATGTTAGTAATAATAAAAACTTATGACTATATAGAACTTTCCAAGGAATTAAATCACTAAACTAAATAAACTGCAATAATAAAAGAATAAATGACAATTAAAAACCTGCAACAATGCACAAAAATCCCAAATTGCTTAGCTGAAAATATTGAAAAATACTTATACGTCAGTGTGACTTATATATTGAAAAATTTTCTGAAAGGTACTCAATTCTGCAACCAGTGATTTTTTTGAAACATTATGTAAATGGGATTGTGTGAATGTGTTTTGTGTGGATAGGAGTGTATATCTCTGTGTGGGTGATTTATAGTTTTGCAGTTTTGAGTTTATGTTTTTGTGATGTTTTATTATTTATATTTTAACTGTGATTTGTCAAGGGACTGCAGATGTAAATTAGCTTTAAGCTAACTCTGGTACAATGCATCAAATGGAAACATTTATGTTTTTATTGTACATGGTCCCTTTATAAATAAAGAAACAAATGACAAAAAAAATAAATGATATGGGTTTTTACTCTTCAAGAGACATTTTTTAACATGTGCAACTTGTACTCCAGAAAATACGGTAGTTAATTATCAGTGGGCGGAGCAGGGAGAGTCTGTCATTTTTCAATTTTTAACACAAGAAGAAAAAAAAAAACAAAAAAACAAAATCAACATTTGAGTAGCTAAACAAGGCAAAAACAAAACCAACCAAAAAAACCTTGAACTTTGTGATAAATTGTTCAAAGCTGCAAGAATTTTCATAGTTTTCAAGATTTATGTTAATATCTTAATATAAAATAATATAATATACGGCGACGTGGAGCTGCTAGCCATATAAATATAATTTGACTCAGTAACATGTAATAACGTGAAAGGTTTCATGTTATAACGTGATATTTATTACGTTATAACGTGATATCTATCACGTTATTTCGTGATGCACAACTATCATGTTATTTCATGATACGGTATTTTCACATTTTATCGTGAAATTATCATGTTATTTCATGATAAGAAATTATCACGTTATTCCGAGATATGAATGTATCACGTTATTTCATAATATGAAATTATCACGTTATTTCGAATTATGAAATTATCATGTTATTTTGTGATAAACATTTATCACGTTATTTCATGGTATTTTTACGTGAAAAACATCAATATAGTTTTACTTTGATACACAGCCAATATACCTGTTCTGCTATTCTTCCACTAGAGGGCGCTAGAATACCAGTAAAGGGCGCTACTTATCTAAGGCTGTTTGCTTTTTTTACACTGATTCAAGTGAAAACAAATAGCAAAAGTATTGGCTCATGCTTTTTATTGATCCTTAAATCCCCCTACATCACAGATGAGCCATGTTCCTTGACTAAACCTGGGAAGTGTTGAAGCGCTGAATAGCCTACATATGAAATAACATGATAAATGCTTAACACGAAATAACGTGATAGTTGCATATCTCAGAATAACGTGATAATTTCTTATCTCAGAATAACGTGATAGTTGCATATCTCGGAATAACGTGAAAGTTGCATATCATGAAATAACGTGATAATTTCTTGTTATAACGTGATAATTTCTCGTTATAACGTGAAAATACCGCATCATGAAATAACATGATAATTTCATATCACGAAATAACGTGATAAGTATCACGTTATAACATGATAAATATCACGTTATAACATGAAACTTTTCACGTAATTACATGATACTGAGCCAAATATATATTAGGGCTTGGCAGCTCAGAGCTTCCGTAATAATATATGTTAATATAAAAGATATATGTTAATCTTTGCCTGACTCATGGAAATATTTGAAGCATTAGTGACTTTGGAACTAGAATGCTGCTTTAAAGACTTTTTTCTTATATTTATTGCTAGTTATGCTGTCACATCCAGGATGAGATGACTGACCCATACACCAAAATAATTCTGGAGGACTCACTGGGCTCAGTTTCGACCTTCCTTTCATGTCCCTGTGTACCGACAGAACACTGAAACTTGATATAAGCTGTGTTTTGGTTGCCTCTTGTTTCCTGCTGTTTTTTGATGCATGACATTGAACTTGTGGGTTCGGGGCTGCGATGTTTGTTGAGGAGGTGGGGAGTAAAAAAAAAGAAAAAAAAGAAACACATTTAGAAAGCACACACCCATCTCGGACATTCCAGGAGGTCCAGACAGAGGGATGAATGAAATGGAGAGAGCTGTGAAGTGCTGAAGTAAAGGAAGTTGCAGGGAGTGTCTTGTAGTCTGAAAGAGAGTGAGGTTGACTCAGGGACTGAGAATGAGGGTGTATGAAAAAGACAGCATAAAAACAAAGACCAGTTACTACATTTCTGAAGCAGATGTTCTTTATTCACTTCAGCGTGAACCAACTGCCAGTGCAGATTCGATGATGAATTTGGACAATGCCAGCAGTTTGGTGCTTCTCAGCTGAGACGGTAAACTGACAATCAGAGGCAAAGACCACCTTCAGACAGCCCACTTGCTGTCTCATCGTTAATGAATTACTACAGTAAATGACAGAAATGACAGGAGCCACCAACGCCCAAAACACCTTGTCTATACACGCACACATACACACACATATATTATACAAATAATGGATGGTAAGGAGTCCAACATATTGGACAAGGCTTTTCTTCATCCAATATTTCTCTATGTTGGATGACTTGCCATCCGTCAATTGTTATGTTCTCCACCCCCCTCCCAAATTAAGCACACAACAAAGAGTCAAGTAAATTAGATCAATTTATTTTGTTGTGAACAGCATATGATTGATTCTGATGCGATGAATGCTTCTAAAACATCAGTAGCATGCTTGTCTACCTTCTTAGTGTTTTTGGCATCCTTGGTGTTGTGTGGGCCGCTGAAGAGGAGGTACTGCTGGCCCACCACCACCAGAGGGCGCCCTGCCTGGAGTGCGGGCTCCAGGCACCAGAGGGCGCTGCCGCCTCACAGGAGCAGCCAAGGTGACAGCTGTCACCCATCAACTGAGACAGCTGACATCCATCAGCGGAGGGGTATATCAGCTGGACGGCATCTCCACCTCATTGCCGAGATATCGTTCTACCAGAAAGGTAATAATCTCAGCTGACTGCTTGACAGTAATCTCTTTGTGTTTTTGTGAGTGACAACAGACTTTTCTCCAACGAGAGGTGGAGGTAGCTTCCCTGCCGTGCAGGTTGCTGGGTGCAGACGCGCCCACGTTTGATTGTGTTTTTGTTCCTCGCCAGCAGTACCAGGTCCGACACGCGGAGGCAGTGGCCACCTGGGAGTTCGGGACTTGGCGGCTCCAGTATTCCCGGGATCTGGTGGCGGAGGAAATCGTGTGGTTCCGGTTCTGCTTTGGACAGGCGTCTCCTATCTTCGAGCCTGCCCACACGACACCTTTGTGAATTGACGTTGATCCATTATTGTAATCTGTTGTATTGGTTGTGCACATTCACAACAGTAAAGTGTTGTATTTGACCTATTCCATTGTCCGTTCATTTGCGCCCCCTGTTGTGGGTCAGTGTACTTACACTTTCCCAACACTTGGAGTTCAATATTTCCACCAGTTCCTCCTCTGTGAACACAGAAAACCTCGCTGGCAGACGATTTTCTGCTGTTGTTGACATGTTTGTTGCCATTTTTTCAACCAGCGTCTGTCAGCAAGTTCCTGACCTTCATATGCTGCGCTTTGATTGGCTAGCTGTTGGCAGTAAGCTCTAACGCTATAGGTCAGTGGGAACCGATCCAATATAACTTTTGGTCCTAGCCTTTTTGGATCCTTTTGGATCCAACATAACTTTCTTGTTAAGGTCTGGAAGCAGGTTGAGGAGCGGTCCAGCGTCTGACTGAACCCAGCACTAAATAACCAGAAGCAGTTCCAAAAGAAACAAATTTATTTTCTTCCCACTGTGCGGTACACAAAATACAAAATAAATGAGTCTGGTGGGGTGAAGAGGCGGCGCGCTCTCCCAGCGCCTCAACGGATCGGAGCCTGAATGTTCTGGACTCAGGAGTTCCGCCGACACCCCCCAGGTGGCTTTTCCCAAGACTGTACTCTGCGAAGGAGGAACAGAGGTGAGGTTATTCAGTACTTATATCAAGAAACACTATTTAGAGGCACACTTATCAGCAACACGTTCAGGACTGATTTCAGGCTTAATTCAAAAGAACAGCTGCTCACAGCTTGTGGAGGATTATCACTCCACACGCCACAGCCGCGAGGAGCAAATGAGCAATTCTCTTCAATACTTAAATTTAGCTGCGCAACCACGCCACATTATATTCGCAGATAAGCTTTTAAGGATAATCACCTCTGATGTGTGCTGACAGCGCTTGCCTCTCACCCTCGTCCTCCTTCACAGGCGCAATGTCAGCTTCTGGAGCGGCCCTCAGTGTCCTCAAACGATCGTCACACGGTCGTATTCTCCGGCCCCTAAGCCCAGATCACTGCTGTCTTAAATGCAGTTCTTCATCTCTTCATTGGTACCAGCTGAGAGTCCTTAGAACTGCACGCGAATGTCACAGGTGTCGTAAATCGTTCCGATTAGAGAATCGCACGTGAGTGCAACAGGTGCAGCAGATCACCGTGACAGAGGTGAGAGACTCTTCTGCAGCACATTCTCCCCAGAGATCAGCCCCAAACCACCTGGGAAGGAAAACAAACACAAAAACCGCAAAACAGTGTCCAGCCAAGCCCCCCAACACATAACAGTACCCCCCCCCGTCAACGGGAAGCCTCCCGGCGACCGCACAGACCTGACCCGAAAACCGCCCCTCTCATCGGGGTCCAAAACAGGAAGCAGGCAGTGACGACGCTTCCAGAGTCCACAGCAGGCAACAGGGCCAGGAGACGCGGCTGGAAGGCCAGCTGGCAACAAAACAAAAACACCCCCAAAAACCCCAAAAGAGTCCCAACACAACCCATACAGAAAAACAAAAACACAGAAAAAGCCCCCAGCATCCCCCCCCAGAGAATACCACCAACACACCCCAGGGAAGCACACCGGGGAAAAACACAAAAGAAAAACATAACACCCACCCCAACCCCTCCCAGGGGACTGTCCCATCAAACCCCGGGGGAAAACGAAAAACATACAACCCCAAAAACCCCAACAAAACCCCCCCAACACATTAAAACACAGGTCAAAGAAAAAAACAACAACAACGCCCTCCCCCAACATGTGGAGCCCGACTTCCCCCAGGAGACATCGTCGTCAACCCCAGGAGCAACAACCACGGCAGGAGCCATCCAGGAATCCCCAGGCATATATAAAACACACACATATATAGCTTCGATAACCATTAATCCGATAACTGAAAAGTTATCTTTTATGACGCTATACAGATAAACTGCTAAAAAATGTATATTTATTACAGATAACCGATAAGTTTTAGTATTGATTCAGATGCAGCCACATCGGATTACACTGTCGGCTTCTGATAAACCAGTTTCACTTTCACTTTTCACTGCTGAATAAATAATCCACATAAAGCATCCTTTTTTAAAATCCAAAACAGTGTCTAAATGTGAAGAAAAGTCCCTCTGTACACACAGCTGCACCATGAGAGCTCCTCTCCCCCACCAAGTCTTGGTGATTAAACTACAGCCACAAAGAAATAAAATAAAATAATGTTAAAATTAGTCCGTTTTATTTTTGTGTTGAGCGGACTCACTCACTGTAACGTCCAAAGTGAATGGATGCTGGATGATGTGCTCCTCAGTATTTACGTGTAACACTTTCAGAAAAAAAGTATTTACGAATTAAAAGTTTAAAAAAATCTTTCTTTCTAATTAATGCTGCATTTACACATAACGACAAGTCAAGAATGTCTTGAAGTATACATTCTTGGCCACGACAAATGTGATGATTTGAGGCAGAGGTGTCAGTTCTCCTCAGGAACTGCTGCAACCTGTTACCATGCATTCCGATTAATTGCACATGTTGCTGGCGAATTATCAGGAACCATTACACACGGTCAAAAATAATGTTCCATGCTGTTGTGCGCTGTTCTGTGCTATTGCACGTAACAGCGCATCATTCTGTCACATTGTGAATGAGGTGAATTGTCTCCACACACACACTCATATTCATCCAACCGTCAGTTGCTGAACATTTCAGATCGCTCCAGTTTGCTCCTCAAAATCCACAGCAGAAGAACTTTGTGACTGCATGCTTAGTTGGGCTCTGTGCCATGGATTGGCGCAGAGAGGAGGAGATATGTGGCTCCACGCGGCTCTTGTCTCACACGTTTTCCCAAACATCAGACACAGCAGCAGCAGCAAGTGGAACACCTGCAGCAGTGCACTGATGAGCATTGGAACAAGACTTTTCGCTGACTTGGCGTCACTGTCCTTCTTCAGCATACTGCACCAATGAAACTGAATGCGGTACAGCAGGGTTTAATTGTGCGCACGTCAGTGAAGAATGCTGTCACGCTCTATTAAAGATCATCACTAATCAAGCCGGATCAACACGCTCAGTTGCGACCTCCATGACATGAGGTGAAATGATGGTGGTGCGTGACATTCATGGAAGATTTTTTTTGACAGCCAAAAACATGCTCCACGAAAATCACGAATATCACGCACCAACACGCACTGTTAAGAAACTTTTTCAGATGCGTTAAGTCACGTTAAGAATGTCAGGAATGTGCTGAGAATGACACAAATATGACATTCGTAACCTGTCGTGCCTATGTGTAAACGCAGCATAACATTCTTCTGTGTAAATGTTATGTTACAATGTGGAGACCTGCGGCTTATAGACAAGTGCAGCCTATTTATGTACAATTTTTTTTTCTTTTTAAAATTGGTGGGTGCGGCTTATATTCAGATGCGTCTGTAGTTCCAGAAATTACGGTACGTGTGTGTGTGTGTGTGTGTGTGTGTGTATGTGTATGTATATACGCACACAGATGTCTAGAGTGGCTTGCTTGTTCCTGTCTTACTGTACTGTTATGAGGCTTGGATCCTAACCAGTGACCTAAGGGGATGTCTTTAGTGCTCGGTCTCTTCTGCTGTTCCTTGGGTACCGCTGGAAGGCCTTTATGTCAAACGAGTGGTTACTTTGGGAGACTCTGCTTTTTGAGGGAGCATCAGCTGAAAAATTCTGGCTATGTGGTACATTTCTGAGGCCATAATCCAGCACTCAGGTGACTCACTATTGAGGACCCCTATGGATGGAAAAGGTCAAGGTGATACCCACGTTCCACATGGATACAGCAGATGGATGAGTACTTTCAAGAGGTGGTGATGGAATAATTGTCTGCCTGAGTAGTTGCCATCCAGGATCCAAGGTAGTTCTTTCGTGTGGTAGATGCCATAACACTTGCTACCACCACATGCTCCCAGACTTGACTTGCTCCAGATTTCAGTAAAGCCCAAACTCAAATCTAGTTTGTATATGAACAAAGATGACATGCACGTCTTTCTTCCGCTGACCATGTGGGCGTGTCACACAGAGCTAGCAGTGTCAGGACTAAATTTTATCAATATCAGGAGAGTTTCTACATTGACAACTATAGAACAAGCTCAGCATGTTTTTTATTCTTACATGAAAGTCCAACTATGTTTCACAGTAAAATGTAGATCAAATCAATTTTGCACAATAATACCCCTTTAAGCTACCGTACAGGTAGCTTAAAGCTACATGAAGTTTCGATTCTACAATGAACACCAACCACAAACGCATCACAACTCATGTTTCAGACATTTATGTCTCATTTTTATGTTGATACAACTTTATCACAGTCATTATCTCCTTTTTGGCAGTTTGGCGACAGTAAATCTGAGAGTTTAGTATCACATGTTGAGTTGCTTTGCCAAGATTTGTTGTTAAAATATTTTGTCTCGTGTCTACCTGAGTATCAGTCTCATATTTTTTATGCCTGCTGTTGAATTTGCAGAATATTTGTGCTTTTTGGTCTGTCGGTGTCCACAGGGTTCGTTGGACAAAAGGTTGTGTTGTGTTGAAAAAGTACTGCGGTACTTTTGTCGCCGTGCACGCTGACAAAGTAAAAAACTTTCTCTGCTTCTCTCCTTCCTTCTTGACTTCTGCAGTGTGGATGTACGGCTTTACAGACAGCCCAAGGAAAGAGGCCTCAGGTAGCCACGAGCACGCGTGTGTGTGTGTGTGTGTGTGTGTGCGTGCCAGCATGTTGTCTATGCATGCACCACCGCGTTCGTGCCAGCTGCATCGATTTGAGCTTTTCCTGTTTATTTCTTTTTTCACATTTCAGCTTTCTGGCGACATCTGCTTTGCATGCGCTCTCATCAGTCTTTTGTTTTTAGCCATCTGGTCGAATTCAACCGCTTTCTCTGCACTCTGTCCATTCACCGGACAGAGTGCAGAGAAAGCGGTTGAATTCGACATTTGAAATATGCAAATTAAGGAATGACTCACACTTCCACTGAAAAGATATTATCACCAGCTTTGGCAAAAGCATCATTTTCTTTTGAGAGAAAATCTCCAAATGCCATTTCTTGTCTTATTTGTCCTCTACTGCCACCTGCTGTTTTGGAGAATATCACAGAAGAGAATAAATACTTATGCACAACCTGCAGATTATCATGGTGAAAACAGTGGAAGTATATTTTACGACACACTCTGATCATAAACAGCATGTAGTGAGGCTTTAATGCACATGTCTGGGAGTGTATTAATCTACCCAGTAATACCTTGGATGTGTCTTTACATTAAATTTCAGAACAAAGCATGCATATTATTTGTCTTTGTAATGCAGCAGATAACTGAAACAATCCCTCAAATGGTGATACAAGCATCAAATTTGGTACAAATGCACCTGAGACATTACTCTTTTGAAAAAAACTGACTGGCCACTTGAATTTTCAATAGGCAGCCAGGTAGGGGTAAAAATTAAAAATGCTCCAATCAAATTGAAAATTACACCACATTACTTGTCTGATCGTAAAGATTCCAAAAAGGTATAGTTTGTACTATCTATGACTGAATATTATGGAGTTATGGGGTAAAAACAGCAAGAAAGGTGACAAAGGCCAGTTTCAGTTTGTACAGGAGTCAAAAGTTAAACTTGCTCCAATTTTGGTAAAAGGTGGTGCAAATTATTGGTTGAACTAATAGGATTAATACATGGAATAGTTTTGACTGTGTTGAATGATTGGTTTGCAAAGTACATGTCAAACAATGTCGATGTCCATTGGATTCTACGACATGTGACATATGTTACCCTGTAATGTGACAACTGAGCATGACACATGGTGCAAACTATTCCTTTTTAGAACCCTATTAACTCAACCAATAATTTGCATCACCTTTTACCAAAACTGAACCAACTTTTGACCCCTGTACAAAATGAAACTGACCTTTGTTACCAGTGTTGCTCTTTTTACCCCATAACTCCATAACATTCAGTCATAGATAATCCAAACTATATCTTTTTGGAATATTTATGATCAGACAAATAATGCGTTATACTTTTCAATATGATTGAAGCATTTTAAAATTTTGACCCCTGCGTAATTCTTCTTTGACCCCTACCTGGCTGCCATATTGGATTTTCAAGTAGTCCGCACTTTTGTCTCAAACACTGATTTATGAAGAACATTCATGCCAAATCTGATGCTTGTATCACCAAGTGAACAATTCTGGCCAAAAATCAAACTTATCTGCTCCACTATGCAGCAGATAACTGAAACAGACCTTCAAATGCTGATACAAGCATGAAATGCGGCACACCTTAGACATTACTCTTTGAAAAAACTGACTGGCCACTTGAATTTTCCAATACGCAGCCAGGTAGGGGTCAAAATTTAAATGCTCCAATCAAATTGAAAACTACACCATATTACTTGGCTGATCATAAAGATTCCAAAAAGGTATAGTTTGGACTATCTGTGACTGAATTCTATGGAGTTATGGGGTAAAAACGGCAAAAATGGTGACAAAGGTCAGTTTCAGTTTGTACAGGGCTCAAAAGTTAAAGTTGCTCCAGTTTTGGTAAAAAGTGGTGCAAATTATTGGTTGAGCTAATAGGATCAATAAATGGAATAGTTTCGACTGTGTTGATTGCTTGGTCTCCAAAGTAAAGGTCAAACAAGGTCAGCGTCCATTGGATTCTATGACCTGTAACATGTTACCCTGTAATGTGACAACTAAGCATGATACATGGTCCAAACTATTTCTTTTTCAACTCCTATTAACTCAACCAATAATAACTAGATCGATAAAGCAATCGATCTCAAATCATCCAAGCAAAGGAACAAGATTGTTACGTTATTTTAAGACAGAGGCTAATCTTAAAATAAGAATTCTGTCTAGTTTTAAGGCACATTTTGACTATTCAGTGCCTAGACATTTTGCTAGTTTTGAGAATTCTAACCAAGTCGATTTTTCTTACCCCATTGGCAGATTTGTTTGCTTAATACTAGACAATTTGGCTAGATTTCAGATTATTTGTCTTATTTTGAGAGGGACACTTTTTACAGTCTATTATGACCCACAGGGTCAAGTTGAGAACAAGTTGAGATGTGAGAATTTATCAAGACCATGAGACCCATGTATCTGTTAACTGGTCGCACAACTTGTGTGAGTGTTTTAAACAGTTCAGTATACTCACACACCTACTAGAGACCGATGGGGAGTAATGGTGACCAAGAGGGATGTTTTTCCTGACCATGGAGACCCCATTGTGACTAGCCTGCAGCCCCAGTGGGACTCAGTGAGAGTGATGGCGAGTAGAGGATGTTTTTTTTTTTTATCATAACTTGGTTGTGTCTCCTACTCGGTGTAAACGGGGTGTCAGCCACAATGTGGACCAGACATTTACATGGACTGAACTAAGACCGAAAAGGAGGTGTCAAATCTGGGTCTTTACCGGAGGTGGGATGAAGTCACTGTCAAGTCATTCTCAAGTCATCAGTCTGCAAGTCCCAAGTCAAGTCTCAAGTCAGCTTGCAAACAATTGGTGATCATTATGACTTGAGACTTGACTTGGGACTTGCAGATTGATGACTTGAGAATGACTTGATAGTGACTTCATCCCAGACTTGACACCTCCTGTCACTGTCAAGTCATTCTCAAGTCGAGCAAGCTGCAAGTCTCAAGTCAAGTCTCAAGTCATAATGCCTACCAATTCTTTGCAAGCTGACTTGAGACTTGCAGCTTGATGACTTGAGAGAGAGAGAGAGAGAGAGAGAGAGAGAGAGAGAGAGAGAGATGATTTGAAATTGTCTGCTTTTCAAATAAACAGCTCAGTGAGGCCTGTTTTTCTTGCAGAAATAAACACATTTGGACACAGAATCACAGATTTTGCCCATCTGGTCGGCATTTTGCAAATGTTGGTTGAGACATTTCGGTATCATTTTGCTGTTTATTGGATAAAAAACAGATAGTTGACTCCCATTAGACTTATCAACATGTCAATAAAAGTTGAGACATCGTAAAAAAAAAAATCCCCCCTTTGGTGGAGTTTGGATTTGGAGAATCGTTCCAGCACCCCCCTGGCTGCTTTTTTTCCCTTTAATGACTAAGACAGCATGCTGCCTTGCATTTACTTTTGGGAGGCTGTAGATGTGCACCACTTTTTTACTGCAGGCGGACTTTGATGGCTTCCTGCACGTTGGCCTCTTACATTCCTTGTGACACCCTGTGCTGCTTTTTCCGCTCCTGGGAGAGCAGGAAGTAAAGATAGAGTTTAATACTCAGCCATGTCCAGTGGGGACGTGAGGACACTCGCATTCCGTGGTGTTGTCAGCTATTTTATTTCAATGATATCATGTAAAGATGCTTTGGCCAACTTTTTTACTCTCCCACGTTGCATGATCGTGCTCCAGTTTGTTTTATTTGAAACCCGTTCTTTAAAATATTGTGACAATTTAAAACGAGTTATCGTCACGTGTGTGTGCAATTGACATCATTTATAATCTTAGGAAGAGTCTCAAGAAAGATACCCTCAAATTCAGACCGTTTTATAGAAGTAGCCCCAAATGATGGTCGTATAATTTCTCAGTATCATCCAGTTGGGGAACAGGAACATCCCCTTCTCTTGCCGCAGGTGAACTCTTTGTGCTGTGATGACTAAGTTGTCAATAATTTGTCCACGGAACACGGACTCAAGCATATTTAAAAAAAAATTTGAGGGAGCTAAAATTCAGTTTAGCAGCAAGTGCTACATTACTGCCAAGCACCATTGCAGCTACCATTTCATGGCTCCTTAGTTAACATTTACATTAGCTAAACAGTGTTATCTGTTGTGCCGCTCACTATAAATCATCTCAGATAGGATGTGGTTCAAGCTAGCTAAGATTAGAATGATGGCTAACATGAGCTAGCATGACATTACTGTACTAACCAACTTGCTAACCAGTGTTTTATTTGTCACAATGAATCAGTGATATCAATTTGAATAATTCCCAACCCAAACTGATGAAATAAAAAATACTTACTGACATATTCTGCCATGAATCGGTGCTTTAATGTTGTAGATAAGCAGAAAGAGGAAATGGTGTCATACCCAGCATGCTTTGCAAACCTCTTTCAGATTGGTTGATTAAATACCACCAGAAACACTTAAAGGACATCATAATCATAACAATTTAGATTTAGGCTGTTTGGGACCATCTGATGATCCACCGGGATGACTTTGTGTGCTTCCGTGACTGGTTACAAAGTATGCGGCATTTGCAAGAAACAGCTACGGAGACGTCCGAAAACAAAGTACTTGTGTGTACTTGGGTGTTTCCGGCAAGTGATGTCGCTACTAGAAGCGTCCCAGCATGTACTTCAATGAAATGCAGCTGATAACGTTAATGGAGGCACAGATTAATTCCAAAATTGACATAAGTGTGATGTTGTGTTATGATGACTCGTTTGTTAGTGATAACTGTTAATTTTGCTGTAGTCATGGTAAAAGATACGGCTCCAAGAAGGTTTCTGTGCACTTGCACTGCCATGAGTCATAAATGCAGCCTGTCAATAACAATCTTTGCTCCAGGATCAGTTTTGTGCATGATAATTATGAGTGTTGTTAGCAATAAAATCTAAAAAATAAATACATCTGCTGCCTGGGAAGCTGCACAGCACGCGCGCGTGCGCGCGCGCACACACACACACACACACACACACACACACACACACACACATACATAGCGAGCTTTTCAGCACATATCCACACATCCCAGCTCCAAATTTGCACTCTCTCAAAGTAAAAAAAAAGAACTCTAGTCACAAAAGACAAAAGAGGCAAAATCCTGAACCTGCCAAACTCACCGTCGTGTTATGGATTAATTTCCAAATGTAAACTTCATGTGATCAAAGAAACATGTGCGTGTGAGATCACCTTGGCCGCAGCTCTGCCTCTCTCTTGATCATGGCATGTAAAATATGTACGGAAATAATGTATTCTGACTTTTTCTAGTGTACCAAATCCATCTCTGTTAAAAACAGTGTCAGATGTCCCATGTCCACATTAGCTTCAGTAACCAGCATCCACACAAACAGCGAGTCTCCACACTTTAGGGTCCAAAATCCGACACTCGGAGTTTCGGGGTGAAGTGTGTCGTCTCCTCTCTGTTAATCTGTTATCTGTTAATCCGAGCCATCACTTTCAAACAGCAGCTCAGAAGCTTCGTTTTCAGATGGAGCAGGTTCGTTTCCCTCTGGGATGTTGGGATGTTTCTGTTTTGCTAATAAGTGCATCACACAGTGAAAAAATGCAGAGGATTGCCGAGTGAAACGTTTTCCGGAAATGCACCTGCTAACGCTCAGAGTGAGAGGAAAAAAAATACATCAGAGATCACTAATTATTAGCACGTGTGCAGTGACACTTACAATCCCGAGTACGTTTATGTTGTCTGACTAACTGGGACGTTAAAAAAACGTGAGACATGTCCTTTAATGGGGCGTTCTTGTGGCATAATAGGAATGCCCATGCCGCAGTTGGATCCTTTTCCTAATTTCTCGATTCTGTTCGGAACTGTAAGTAACGTTATATTTACGACCGAAACAGCAGACCTATGAGGGTTGTTTGTCTGTCCATAGACATCCAGCAAAATTTTTTGTATGAAATATATCCAGATTTTATGTGCAGTTCTCAACAGTATCTCTGTTGGCCTATACAGTATTCATTAGTCAAGTCACTCTGAGCTTTTTAACCTACCATCTCTGGTTCTCAAGATCAGGCACCTAAGTGGCTCTACTCATCTTTTTTTAACTATTTAAATATACTTTAGTATATACACTAGTAGAGTTCTACCTTAGAATTGGTATGTATAATAGATGATATACCTTACTGAATTTTCATATACAGTGGTCCCTCGTTTATCGCGGGAGTTACGCTCTAAAAATAACCCGCGATAAACGAAATCGGTGAAGTAGTCAGTGTTATTTTTTTTACAATTATTATAGACGTTTTAAGGCTGTAAATCCCCTCACTACACACTTTATACACTTCTCAAACAGGCATTAACATTTTCTCACTTTTCTCTCGTGTGTAAACACTCTCAAAGTTCAAACCTTAGTAGAAAAATAAGACCAACCTGTTTTCAGGCCCAAACATTTATTTGAGAAATAAAAATAGAATGTTTTCCTATAAATAATTATGATGGCTTTTAGAACTAACAAATTTAATTTTAACGATCAACCTACAACGTTGGACACACAAGAAATTATTAATAGTGACTGACCAGTATTTCACAGATCCTCTGATCGCGCCTCTTTGTCCTGGTGCCGCTCTGCTGTTGCGTCTTTTTCCAGTGAGTGACACCTCGGTGCAGGTGTCTTTTTCCGAGTGAAGAACACAGTTATGGGTAGTTGTTGGCACGCTTTTTTCTTCTGGGCGAGAAGATTCTTATAAACAGACACGCAGAACACAATGCGCGTGCTCTGCCTTCACGGTGCCGCGACCGGCCTGCTTGATGAGGACGCAAAACACAATGCGCTGTTAAAAAAAAAAAAAGCATGCAAAATTGGACAAAAAAATCGGCGAAACTGCGAGGCTGCAGGTGAACCGCGTTATAGCGAGGGACCACTGCAGATCACTATCTTTCTTGTTTTTATTTTACATCATTTTTTGGGAAATAAGTTGAATTTTGAGTATTTTATCAATAAAAAACTGTGACTCCTTTATATGAATGCTGTGGAACAAAATTATATTGCTGAAGAAAATGATTTTTATGACATAAATAGTAAAACAATTCAAAGAGATTACAGGCATATCACCAACACAAATACTATGTACCGTGTAATCAAGTCCAGTAGGGGAACATGTGCTGATACCATGCTTTGCCGCATCCATAACGACACAGAACTACGTACTTTGGGTCCTGAATGGCAACCAGGTAGGCAGACAACCAGTCCATCTCAACATCTCTAAAATAACCGTCGATATATTCACGCTGTATGGAGGGTAATCCCACAAAGGTAATTTCTCTGCAAAGAATCAAATACATAATCTGCAACTCAAATCAAATATGTTGCAGAATTTGGTGAATGAAATCTCTGCTGGTATGAAAAGGTTAAACATGAGTGAGGGAGCAGAGTGGCCTAACCCCAAGTGAAATGCTTTCTTCTTTTGTTTCTACATAAACATGGTTGCAGCCTCCTTTTCCCTCTCTCTCTCGCTCTAGTCCAGTCATATGTTTCTATTTAAGGCCAGCAGTGCTGACTACCATGATTGGTGTGTTCTTCCCCCCTCCTGACTGCCTGTCCAACAACTGGCTCCCAAAGGCAGTGGAGGGAAGGCCTTTTCCTCTCAACCGCACTTTTGATTTTCCACAGGGAAACTTCACCATTCTTCCACTCATTCGCTCCCCAGTCTTCCCCTCCAACCGTTAGTGGCTCCCCTGCTTCTCGCATTTCCTAATCCCTCCCAGTCTTGACTTTTAAAAACTAGCTGATGCCATGGATCGATTTCCGCAGTGAAATGTAGCCCCTGCAAACATTTTCCACCCCTTCCAACCTTTTGTTTTCATCTCTCCCGATGTTACTCAGAACTTCGCTCTGGGCCGGAGGACGACTCAGCTATATAGCCAGATGCTTTGGACTATGCAGCCAGGTCGTGAGCTCGTGTTCTGATTGGTCGAGGAGTTGCGGTAGGCGGCGTGGAGCGGGGGTTGGCCGATGGCGGCGTACCGGGTGCACGGCGGCAGCGGTGCAGTCGGGTGCAGCGGGCGTTCGCGGGGCGCCACAGCAGGCAGGTGGCTGACAGCCTGTTTCTTCTCCTCAGGGATTGACAGCTCGGAGCCCATGGTGCTGGAGCAGTACGTGGCGGTCGCCAACTACGAGAGGCAGGAGAACTCTGAGATCAACCTCAAAGCTGGCGAGACCGTGGACGTGATTGAGAAGAGCGAAAGTGGTGAGTGAAGTTTTGTTTGTTGACACCCACGCCAACACTTTACAACGTATTGACACAAACATCCTCTTTACATAAACAGAGCCGTAGTCCTGTCGCGCTCACCGTCTTCTCTTTCCATCCCTTTGTCCACGAGAAGCATTTTTTTTTTCCATGTCTCTATTTCTTCTCTCAAACTTCCCAACCCCTCAGTGGAGCTTGGCACCACCTGGAGGTGCTGGTTGGCTGGCAGAAATCAAATGTTCTGGCTGCAGGCCAGCCTCTCGCCTTTTGCAACAAGAATGTCCAGACAGTTTGTTTTTCTCACCTAATATAAGCCAGATTTGACATGTTGCGTTGGTCTTGGCCAGTTGTGAAATTGAGCTTTTAAATATGTGTAAAGATACACTGAACAATGCAGACCGCTCCCCCCCCCCACCCCACCCCAACACTGCCGCCCCTGCCCCCCCAGTGGAAATTCAGTTAGCAATCCCAAGAGCTGGCTCTCATTTTCCATACAAGCCAGTGACAGCCGGCAGCTTGCATAACTCAACAGAGCTCAGCAGAAAGCTTGGCACAAACTCTCTGCTTCCCCATCATCTTATCTGTACGCCAACTTTGTGCATGAATTCATTTTCTCCTCTTTATCTGAAGTCACACATCTTTGGGCAATTCTCCGCTTTTAATGAGTCGCGGTCACAGTCTCACCAGCGTCACTGTGACGTCTTCATGTCTAACGACTATCGGCCTGCTTGCACAGCAGTTAGTGACTTTCCCTGTTCATGCACTCCTGGCACAACTGAGGTGACTGAGATGACGTTTTGACACAGTAGGGGTGGAAAGATGACTTTTTCCTTTTAAAGTCTATTTTGTGTGTTAGGTTTCTTCATGTCAAGTGCAGCTGATAGCTCTCAACTTACGTTTGGTGGAAGTTTCATCCAACGCCGGTGTAACAATAAACACACAAAACTGCCAGTGTGAGCGTCGTACACCAGGAAATTCAGAAAGAATCTGGGCATTTGTTGGAGTGATGCACTCAGTGGATTAATGATGGCTGTGAAAAGAAATGAAACAAGGGTGTAAAAACTAGGGCTGGGCGATATGGCAAAAAATATCGCTCAATATTAATACTCATTTCAGTTTATTTATATAGTACCAAAATCACAGCATAAGTCACCCCCAGGCACTTCAGAAGGGTAAGGTTGAACCATGCTCACCCCCTGAGCAAGCACATTGTCAACAGTGGTCATGAAAAACTCCCTCAGATGTTTTTTGATTGTAGGAAGAAACCTCAAGCAGAGCAGACTCAGCGGGTTGACCATCTGCTCCGGCCATACTACAAAAAAACAGACACATAAAATACAAGAAAGAATTGTCAAACATGCAAGAAAGACAAGTTGCAGCTAAACATCCAGGTAGTCACAAAGTCCAGTGTTCATATGAATCAGTTGACCAAGCAATCAAGCAGTAAAGATCATGGACCCATGTTTGTCTTCATATGTAATTTAATAAAGCTGTCAGTTTGAAGAGTATCCTGATAATAACAGAAAACTGAAGAAGCTAGAGGGTTCATTTGTTAAATTTTTGGAGAAGCATTTGAATATATGGTTAAAAATGTTGCACATAAATATTGTTGTAGCAGCAGGAATCGTGATTTTATTGTGAAAGGTCAGGATGGGAGGCATGTCTATCTCTTCTTGTGTTAACATATGTTACTGTAACAATGCTAAAAGAATTTCCTCAGCTTTAAAGGATGACATGAGTTTACTTTCACATTCATGTTTGGTGCCCATTTCCGGTTCCATTCTCAACTCCCCCACCCCCCCCCCCCCAATCAGTTTCCAGGCTTCTTTCACTGCTGAGAACTTCTTTGAACACTTTGCGGTAGGAAATGATTGTGCACCTTGATGTGCATGCTAAAGACCCCTGATATTGGTGTCACATTTATTTCTGCTGTCTAATACGCTGTTAGATCTGCCTGTATCAATTATAAATCTCCAAAACCTCAATCTAAGTCATACTGCGATACGTTGTAATTATTTCTTCTCCCGGCTCCAGTAAAGACTTTGCAGCATCCACCAAAATGTTCATTGTTTGCGAGTGCTGGAATCTATGTGGGAAAGCTTGCAAAAGACTTGGACCTTAGTTCTCCTGCAAAGATATTGGCATCAACAAATATTTCTGTCTAGCAACCTCATGACCCCATAAACTCATCCCAGGAGTCTCCCAATTTCAAAGCCCGACGGGCTTAGAGACATGAATGTCACAAGCCGTGATGACTGCAAACCCTGACATTCAGATTCCCGAGTCAGTTTCGTGGGTGCTGCAGTCAGACGCGCCACCATGGATACCACAAAGATCACAGCATCGTCCTTGATGGAAAGAGTGGTAAACCTTGGCTTGCCAGCAAAGAAACCTTGGCCTTTGGTTCCCAACACCCAGTCCACAAGCACTGAAAAATGGAGGCGCCAGAACAGATCCCTGATGAACACCTGTCTTCACTGGGAAAAATTCTGCGTCTCAATAGCTCATTTACTCCTGCTGTCTCATATGCTATTAGTTCTGTCTGTATCAACTATAAATGTCCAAAACCTCGATCTAAGTCATACATTGAGATACGTTGTAATTATTTCTTCTTCCAGCTCTAGTAAAGACTTTTCAGCATCCACTGAAATGTTCACTGTTTGCGAGTGCTGGATTCTTGACCTGTAGCCAGTGTCAGTAACAGCTGTTGTTCTTTTCAGCTTAAGACAGCAACTCCTTCTACATATAATATGTTTTGGGACTGAACTAAAAGCAACCTGTTTGTCTGTTTGTCTTCAGGTTTGGTTAATTTAAGAAATGTTTTGTTGTGCAGGGCTGCTGAAAGTCCCCAAGCTGTAATGTTCTTATGAAAGAACTCAATAAAATCAGCTTTGATAGTCCATTTCGGTGAATTCATATAAAATTATTTATTTAAATGTGTTCTCTCTGAACACAGAGCAAACAAAGGCGGGCTGTGTTGCTCATGTGCCAGCAGGGGGTGCAATCACAAAAAAACAAATTATTCCTAAATTTGAAAATTTCAGGATTTTTGGTTTTTCCCAAAACGGAGCAGTTCATTTTCAAACTGGGGAATAAACTGCCAGGGATCCAGTGCGGCTTTAACCAAATATTCAAACATTTTATCACTGATTGATGTCCTCACAGTGCCGCCAGAAACCCCAGCATGACTAACGGTTGCTGAAGAGTTGGGTATGCTTGCCGTCATCGTTTACTGGCCAGAAGAACTGAAGTAACAGTCATGATGGTGGTGATGATGACATCATCCCAGCTCGTGCCAACACACACACATCTGAGCGCTCCTATAAAATTCCCTCAACTCCATCTCACTTTCAAGGCTTTTAGTGGAGAGCCTTCATGCTTATTTCCTTTGATGGTTTCAACACACAAACAATGTCCAGCCATTAATAAAACTCTGTTTTCTAGAACGACCTTCGCTGTTTGTATAAACGGGTAGCGTGGCTTCATCAGTTAAAGCGGCCATATTGTGCAACATGAGATTTTAATCTGCATTTAAATGTGGCTGTGGTTTCTTGTTAAACATCCTCACAGTCTCACAGTTCTCTCTGTGCATGTAGAAATTCATATGCTGCAAGATATGAATTATGAAAGAAATGGCTGATTTCAGGCAGCTGCGATATATGTCACAGAAGACAATACATGTGACACACGGCCACTAAACCATTGTGCACCCTGTGTGGCACCCCCATATGGTCTTCTACCCAGTGTCTACGGGGTACGTCTGGCTACAAGCGTAATATCTGTTTTTAAGCTAATTCTTACCCTGTATTAGTTTGATGAAAAAGGTGGATAATGCGACCTCTTTAAGGCTTTACAAGCCAAGCTGAAATCTGTATTTTATCTGCTTATTCAGTGTTTTGGCAGCTGTTGTTTAGCTCGGAGTTGCCGCTGCGGCTCAAGTATAGATCTGAATATTGAGTTCAGCCAGTAGTGGTTATTTATTAGCAGATTCTTCAAGGCTGCCGTCATGCGTTTAGGGAACCAGTGATGAGCACTTTGGTTATATTTTTACAGTATTTTACCCCAGTATAAGTCACATTTTAAATTTTTTTTTTTACTAGCTTGGGAGGTCCTGTGATTTATACTCCAGATCCATAACCTGTCATTTATACTCCAAAAACTCACACATTCACTGTTAATAGCAATAATAACACTTTTTATATTCAGTGCTCTACAACAGTGCACAAAAATCCCAAATTAAAGTTAAAGAGCTGATGATACAAAACTTAGACTCTGGTGCTCATTATACTCTGGAAAATATAGTACATCTCCGGTGCCGTGTGTCATTTCCCAAACTACAGATAACAGAAACCAATAGTGCACATTATGCTGTGATCTTGGATCCTTACTCATCTTCATTTCAAAATCCTCTGATCACCTCGGTGAGTTTAAGTTTTTCGGGGTCTTGTTCATGAGTGGGGGTAAGTTGGAGCATGATTCCTGCGGCATCTGATGTCTTCTGGATGCTGTACTGGACCGTCGTGGTGAAGAAGAAGCTGAGCCAGAAGGCGAGACTCTCAATTTGCCACTTGTAAACTCCTATCCTCACCTATGGTCATGAACTTTGGGTAATGGCGTAAAGAATAAGGTTGCGGATACAAGTGGTCGAAATGAGATTCCTCCTGGAGAGGGTGAGAACTTTGACTATCCGGGAGTGACTTGGAGTCGAACCACTGCTTCTTCAAATCGAAAGGAGCCTCCTGAGATGGCTTGGCCATCTGGTGAGGACGCCCCCTGGTTGTCTCCCGAGGAACGTCCAACTGGGAGGAGACCCCGGGGAAGACCCAGGACACAGTGGAGGGATTATATTTCCCAACTGCCTTGGGAAGTGCTTGAAATCCCCTTGGAAGAATTACACAACTTGGCTGAGGATAGGGAAGTGTGTGGGTGAGCTGCCACTGCAACCCAAATACGGATATAAGTGGCAGAAAATAAAAAAAATGAATCCTCCTTGACCCAACCTTCTCCACTGAATGTCATAAAAAAATACGTCCATGACAGATTCAATGAAAGGAGGAAATAATAATTCAACCTCCTCGTCCCTGAAACCACTCTCTCTCAAATACACTTTATTTACAAAAATGGATTGACCCTTAAAAAGACAACTTCCCCAAGGCTGAGGGTTTTTGACACTCTGTTCCATTTTTAACCTTTGTGCAGGCCTGACCTCATGGTCTTTTAGGTTAAAGTCTGGAGTCGGATATGGTTGTTTTCCTCTTGTTGGCCTCACACACACACACACGCACACACACACACACACACACACTCGTCTGGTTCCAGCTGTCTCACTGTCGTGTGTCAACAGAATACTTGTTAAATTATAATCCTCGATGCACATCCTGTGTCAGTGCTTCGATGTATCCTTGAAAAGTAGGAGCAAGGAGACAAATTTATGAAGCGTTGGACAGGATGGAATATTTCCTGACACAAAAGGGGAGGCTTGTTCTCGGCCACTGTCCTGGTTTTTGTCCCCCCTCGGACATGGGAACCATAAAGCGTCTGGTGAGAAGAATGTCCCAGCTGGAGGAAATAAATCTGCACTTAAATGATATGCTGTGTCAGACTGAGGAACGAGGACAGAGAACACTTAAAGGCTGCACACAGAGCAAGATCATATTTGATTAAAGGGGACCTCCTTCAGATTTTCACAACAAAATGTGTTTTCCGCCTACTCTGTACTTCAAGCACACCGTTGACTTTTTGTTCACTGATGCATTTACCTTTTTTAAAGTAAAAACATTGGCATGGGGTAGAAACTTAGGATTTGCTTTGAACAACTGCAAACTGTTGCCCCTTTTTGAAAATCATCAAGTCAAATCTGGGAGCACGTGTTGGTGACAAGCATCACCACATCCACCATACCATGGAACAGATTTGGCCCCTCGATGGCAACCATGAATGATCCCTTCCCGCCTCTTGAAAGTCGACATCTGTTTGACACAGCCAGGTAAAGCATGGTCACCTACTTGGTCTTCTCCAACCACTGGGTTCCTCAGTCCTGAGGAACCTGAGTGCTGGATCATGCACAGACAAATGCAGCACACAGCCAAAATGTCACATCTGCTATTCCCTCACAATGCAAGTGATATTCCTCTTTGCAGTTTGGAGTCAGTATTTCAGGACAAGAAGAAACCACAGCTTTGGACCACGTTTGAAGGATGGTGCCTAGTGCAGTGCTGATGGATCATCCACTGCTTGGCACCTCGGTCCAACCTAACGTGGCTCATGCAGCTGTGCTCTTAGAACATCCTTTTGCCAAGCAAAGATGGCCGTCTTCTACTATACGAGAAAGTAGCTAAAACAGATCCTGTAACTCTACTTGTTAAAGCTTTCCATGGGTGTCAGTGCACCTGATGGAATTTTCAGTAGTTGAAATTCCAGTCAGTGCAGTGTATCACCTCATCCACCACACCAGGCCCTGGATAGCAACCTCCCAGAGAGACAAATGGTCCAATCCCACTTCTTGAAAGTATGGTTGTTTCATCTATCTGCCACAGCCAGACGAAATGTCTTTGACCTTTTCCTAATTCCTGGGTCCTCAAGACAGAAGCACCTATGTGCTGGATCATGCCCAGACAAACATGCCACATGTTCCCTCAGTATGCAAGTGATATGCCTCACGTAAGCTTCCTTAAGTAACTGTTCGTTTGAACACAACTTAGTTCAACAGTACCCAAGGATTCTCCAAAAAAGACCTAGTACCAAAGAAATCTAGTCATCCCCTTAGGATGCTAGCTACATACAAGTCTCACAACCATACAGTAAGACAGGAAGTACCAGAAACCTAAAGACTTGGACCTTTGTTGTCCTGCAGAGGCATGGCCAAACACCTCTGTCCAGGGTCTTCACATCTCCATAAGCACTTCCCAGACATCGTCCCACCTCAAAGGCAGGAAACCCAGAGCACCTGCTGAGAGAAGTTTGACGCTTCCACCACATAAGATAAACCCCAATGGCCCAGTTCAGGAAATCATTGAAAACCTGGATCTTAGTCATGATGCACCTACACTAAAGGTAGTAACCTATTTTGCAGGTTATTTTTTTTAATCTAGCATTATTTCTAGCATATAAACATAAATATATTCAGAGTTGATTTTAATTTTCAATTCTTACTGCCATTTCATAAAATAGAGTTTCAGTGAAGTCGTGTGACTTCTATGCTAGAGAGGGTCAGTATATGAAAGGGGGAGGCAAAATCCCCTTTCCTCCCCATTTCATTTGCTGAGACTAATGGATCTGCCAGGAGGAACCTTGACGCTAAACTGTAAATGGGATCCTTTGGGTTAGTGTGCCACACAAGCCACATAGCCAGCCGGAGAAGCCATTACCCAAATACGTTAGGGCTCCTTGTTGCCAAGTTACAGGGCCATTGTGTCACAGCTGATTTCAAGAGATTAGACAGATTTGTTTGCCTCTCTCTGGGCTTTTCACACCATCTACCACCTCGGTGCAGCTTGGCCGATTAAAGTAATCCCTTATTTGGACAGTTTCTGTGGACTTTAGTCTTGACTTGCTGCAGTCTACATGGAAACGTTGAGGAAATCTCTGTTTTTTTAGCTTTTGCTTGTCAGCAGATGAAGTGTTGTTTCAGGCTGAAGGCATTGCCAGGACTTGACAACCTTCTCCAGCTCCACCTGCTGCAGAGCCTGGAGCGGACCCGGTGAGGCAGGCAGCACTCGTTCTAAGGCATAACACTTTTCCACATTTGTCCTCTGACAAACATGTTAATTTCAAATATTTGATATTGCAGAGAATTCTTTTTTCTTTTAAGGAAAGCGTTATATTAAAAAAGTAAACATTTTATTTTGTAGGTTTATAGTTCAATCTATGCTTGTACAAAGAAAACAAATGGAATAATAATCAGGTAATAATAAATTGATGAACATAATCTTATAAAATCATGGAATAACTCACCAAAAAGGTTTCACTTGGAAAGCTAAAGGGTGTTAACACAGGATATCGTCTTCTGCACCAGCATGGACTCCCAAAATCTCCTGTATTGTCTATTGTGTTGGTTGCATGACCCAAGCAGAGGGTCACCCCTTTGAGTCTGGTCTGCTTGAGGTTTCTTCCTCAAATCAGAGGGAGTTTTTCCTTACCACTGTCGCCTGTGTGTTTGCTCTAGGGCTTGGTAAGGTTAGACCTTACTTGTGTGAAGCGCCTTGAAGCAACTTTGTTGTAATTTGGCACTATATAAATGAAAAATAAATTGAAAATGTTTATTTTTTCAGGTATCTTATTGTAAATTAATTAATTCATTTTCTATACCTGCTTACACCCATCAAGGGTCTCAAAAATGTGTGAAGTCTTGACTCACTGGGTGCAATGTTGGGAAATCTTGATTTCTCAGAATGCAGAAGATTGAGAACCACACCTAACCTTTTCTGGGTCAGGCTCAAAACTTCTCAATCACCCCTAAAATTGGCAGCATCTATTTTCCTCAGAAGTTTGTTATAGTTGCGGTGAAACTCCCATAATTTATAACGGATACCTTTCTCGACAGAGTTCCAAATCTTCGTGGGGAATGGGGCACAGCTGGCCTTGAACTGGGGACCTTCTGTTTGGGATGAAAGCGTACTATCCCCTTATCTCACCGTGCTGTAATAGTGAGCAACTAAAATAAGATGAGAACTAGCTTCTTATCGCTGCAGGTATCCAGAGACTCCACGCTCACTCAGTCACACCCACTTCAAACGGTCAAATCTCACCTCTTATGCATGTGCCCATTTTCACAAGCGTCACGCCACTAATGTTAAAGATGCTCAACGTGTGATAATGGTGTTTGCGCAGACTGGTGTGGGTCTGGAAGGCAGCTGATATTTGGTAGCTTCAGTCACACGCATAAACACCAAGAAGGCAGGCATACAACATTAAGGATCAGTGCCGGGGTTTCACAAGGTTTCCACTGGCTACCCTGTTTTACTGGCTACATTGGGGCTTCAGGAGCTAAACCCCCACATTTGATGCAAACTTCAGACATAGAACACAAGCTTCAAACCTCCATTTTCTGTAGTGTCGATAAATACCTGATCCAAGAAATAATCCTCGGCGTTCGAGGACGTAACAACAGGAGAGTGGGTGGACGCCTATTTTAAACGTGCAACAAATTAATATTAGAGAAGGAATCCATCGGCACCTGTAGGTTTGAAAAAACTGAAAATGTGAAGTTTCTTCCTTCTCATACAGAAGGCAGCTCAGTGTGGTAGATGTTGAGCTGCCTAGATGTAGACCTGGGTTTGATTCCTGGTCATGTTACCTGTCTGTGTCCTTGGACAAGACACTTTTTCTGCATTTTCCCAGTCCACCCTGCTTAAATGTGTATCAGCATTAGGTGGAGAAGTAACCTGTGATGGATTGGTGTCACATCCAGGGGATGGCATAAATAACCGTGCTGCCCTGTGCAGGAGAGCACTCACTTATCCTCAACCGCTTTTCCGGGTTCGGGTCGCGGAGGCAACAGCTCCAGCAGGGGACCCCAGACTTCCCTTTCCCATGTCACATTGACAACCTCTGACTGGGGGATCTCGAGGTGGTCTTCCCTGGGGTCTCCTCCCAGATGGACTTGCCTGGAACACCTCCTTTGGGAGGCGCCCAGGAGGCATCCTTACCAGATGCCCGAACCACCTCAGCTGGCTCCTTTCAACGTGAAAAAGCAGCGACTCTACTCCGAGCTGCCTACGGATGACTGAACTTCTCACCCTATCTCTAAGGGAGACACTAGCCACCCTCCTGAGGAAGCCCGTTTGGCTGCTTGTACCCGCGATCTCATTCTTTCGGTCATGACCCAACACTCAGGAGAGCACCTATCAGAAATTATGCATTTTCTGGGGCAAGCAGACGTTTGTGACATCATAAGGCGAGAATTATATTGTCTAACACATGAAGATTGCAGCTTTAAAGAAAAATAATGCAGTTGAAACTGTTTTCTTTTGCCACCAGAGTTTGTACAACTCTTCACTGACCCAAGAACTCAAGGAATAAGAGCTTGCATATCCATAAACTACTGAGGTTTAACTTCTACAACAAAGACAAACCACGTAACCTGTGCCCTCTACTGCCATGATCCAAACTGCTTTCTGGGTTATGTCAAACAGAATCCCATTTTTTTCTTGACCGTTACTCGAGCCTAAAAATTTCTTTTGGTGCTCTAAGCATCAGCTACCTTTGGAAGCTATACTCAACCTTTGGTGTATCCAATCCAAGTTGTCTTTCTATTTAACAGATAAAATATCTTATAATTTAAGACTTTGCAGGAGGTAAGCAAGAGTTTGAAAGCCGTGGACCAGAAATTGAGTTTGCGTCTGCTTCACTGACCTGCTGTCGTCATAGGCGTGGAGCACTAGGATGTGCGTTTGATGAATTTCAACTGCCACAAAATAACAGAGGACATCTGGGTCAGGCGTGTTTTTGTAGTTTAATCACATGCAAGAATCTGGTGTGCCTGATTCGTGGCTGATATCACATCTGGCTTTACACAGCAATAACTATTGTGCTGGTATTTAAGCGTATTCCTACCACTGTATCAGCTCTTCTGCTGATTCTGCAGAAACATAAGCAGGCAATTCAATATGTTGCTTTGATAAACAAGCAACAGTGTGCTTGTGTTGTTCAGTGTCACTTATTACAGACAAAGCGAAGGAAAAAAGAATGACGCACAATGAAGGTCACCTTTCTAAGAGGCGTCATGTTAGATCTGACATCTCGTAAAATGGTAAAATGAAAGCGTGCCGTGTTGTTTTTCCAGTGGGTTGACAGTGTAGAATACTACAGCCAAACATCTGTTAGGTTTCTCCTCCTTTTTCTTTCTTTCTTCAAGTGTGAGTATTTTGATTTTCACAGTGCGTTTGATTCAGTGAATCAGGCTGCTTTCTGGGACATTCCAGAGAGCAGATCAGTTTGTCAGATTTTTACCAGTGAAGACAGGTGTTCATCAGGGATCTGTTCTGGCTCCTCCATTTTTTCGGTGCTTGTGGACTGGGTGTTGGGAACCAGTGGTTGAGGTTTCTTTTGATGGCAAGGAAAGATTTACCACCCTTGACATCAAGGACGATGCTGTAATCTTTGTGGTATCCATGGTGGCACGTCTGACTACAGCGCCCACAAAGCTGACTCAGGAATTCGAGTGGCTTAATCGGGAGACTCCTGGGATGAATTTATGGGGTCATGAGGTCGCTAGACAGAAATATTTGTTGATGTCAGTATCTTTGCAGGAGAACTGACGTCCAAGTCTTCAACATCTTTTCCCACTCATAGTTAAAAGGGCATAATTTGCGAAATTTAAAAATTGAGAAGCCTCAGTTCTTCTTCAACCCGCCAACAGTTGGTGGACTGTTTAGTTTCACATTTGAGGAAAATTAACCAAACACATTTAAAAAAAAGCATTAGTTAAGCCCAACACAAGGATGAACCCATTAAGTTTTCAGGTTCAGTAGTCAAGATCACAATCTTGGCCCAATGCAAATATTCTAAGGGTTGTAACTCATGAATCAGCGGCAATCGACCCATGGTTACTGTTAGACATGAACATGAATTCATTTGTGGGCTTTGAAAATTATTTAGATTTGCGATTGAGTGACCTTGAAGGTCATATTAAAGATTTCTCTGCTTTGAATTTCTCTTGCTTTGATTGTTTATAGTGGCTAAATGGTGCCAGATAGGTCCTTGGTTAGTACTCAGCATGGATAGGAAATCATATATGGGCTTATAATATGCACCCTCTAATTCGAACCTGCATAATGTTGAAAATATTCAAGGTCTGACCTGGTAACTGTGATGAAGCATGTACTTTCTTCACTGATACAGTATCTCTTTGGGGTCTGGTTTTGCACTCACTAGAGTGTTGCCATATAATTCTAAAATTAAAATGTGTAAAAGTCCAAAAATTTGTGGGTCACTGTATGCAGACAGATCATAATGAGGATATTATTCAGACACGTTTGTCATATTTCTCGTTGTTGTGATCCATTTTTCATTGTGTCCATCCATATATGAAACAGAGTGGAATAAAGTTCAGCACAGGCCTGGGATTAGAACAGTTTTTACACTTCTTTGGCTCGCCACACCCTCACTGAACTACCCTGATTAGTTTATGGTTCATTACACACATATGGTGAGCCAAGTTATGCTTTGTTTTAATTGACTGAGCAATTCTTCTCCATCTGGCTACGAATCCTTGGCTCATATCTCCTCTACGGGACAGATATTCTGAGAAAATAGAAATCTTGGCTCCTGACACAGGGTATCGCCCACCACTTCTTTCAGGTGCCAGCTAATAATTGGGAGGAAACACTCACTGTTTTTCTTTCAAACTTCAAACAATGTATAGTCCTTAAAGGGGCAAGGCAATGTTTGTTCTGAGGATTTGGAAAAAAAAACATATACGGAGCATCAGCTGAAAAAATGGCTATGTGGTACATTTCTGAGGCCATAATCAGCACTCAGGTGACTCACTATTGAGGACCCCTATGGATGGAAAAGGTCAAGGTGATACCCACGTTCCACATGGATACAGCAGATGGATGAGTACTTTCAAGAGGTGGTGATGGAATAATTGTCTGCCTGAGTAGTTGCCATCCAGGATCCAAGGTAGTTCTTTCGTGTGGTAGATGCCATAACACTTGCTACCACCACATGCTCCCAGACTTGACTTGCTCCAGATTTCAGTAAAGCCCAAACTCAAATCTAGTTTGTATATGAACAAAGATGACATGCACGTCTTTCTTCCGCTGACCATGTGGGCGTGTCACACAGAGCTAGCAGTGTCAGGACTAAATTTTATCAATATCAGGAGAGTTTCTACATTGACAACTATAGAACAAGCTCAGCATGTTTTTTATTCTTACATGAAAGTCCAACTATGTTTCACAGTAAAATGTAGATCAAATCAATTTTGCACAATAATACCCCTTTAAGCTACCGTACAGGTAGCTTAAAGCTACATGAAGTTTCGATTCTACAATGAACACCAACCACAAACGCATCACAACTCATGTTTCAGACATTTATGTCTCATTTTTATGTTGATACAACTTTATCACAGTCATTATCTCCTTTTTGGCAGTTTGGCGACAGTAAATCTGAGAGTTTAGTATCACATGTTGAGTTGCTTTGCCAAGATTTGTTGTTAAAATATTTTGTCTCGTGTCTACCTGAGTATCAGTCTCATATTTTTTATGCCTGCTGTTGAATTTGCAGAATATTTGTGCTTTTTGGTCTGTCGGTGTCCACAGGGTTCGTTGGACAAAAGGTTGTGTTGTGTTGAAAAAGTACTGCGGTACTTTTGTCGCCGTGCACGCTGACAAAGTAAAAAACTTTCTCTGCTTCTCTCCTTCCTTCTTGACTTCTGCAGTGTGGATGTACGGCTTTACAGACAGCCCAAGGAAAGAGGCCTCAGGTAGCCACGAGCACGCGTGTGTGTGTGTGTGTGGTGTGCGTGCCAGCATGTTGTCTATGCATGCACCACCGCGTTCGTGCCAGCTGCATCGATTTGAGCTTTTCCTGTTTATTTCTTTTTTCACATTTCAGCTTTCTGGCGACATCTGCTTTGCATGCGCTCTCATCAGTCTTTTGTTTTTAGCCATCTGGTCGAATTCAACCGCTTTCTCTGCACTCTGTCCATTCACCGGACAGAGTGCAGAGAAAGCGGTTGAATTCGACATTTGAAATATGCAAATTAAGGAATGACTCACACTTCCACTGAAAAGATATTATCACCAGCTTTGGCAAAAGCATCATTTTCTTTTGAGAGAAAATCTCCAAATGCCATTTCTTGTCTTATTTGTCCTCTACTGCCACCTGCTGTTTTGGAGAATATCACAGAAGAGAATAAATACTTATGCACAACCTGCAGATTATCATGGTGAAAACAGTGGAAGTATATTTTACGACACACTCTGATCATAAACAGCATGTAGTGAGGCTTTAATGCACATGTCTGGGAGTGTATTAATCTACCCAGTAATACCTTGGATGTGTCTTTACATTAAATTTCAGAACAAAGCATGCATATTATTTGTCTTTGTAATGCAGCAGATAACTGAAACAATCCCTCAAATGGTGATACAAGCATCAAATTTGGTACAAATGCACCTGAGACATTACTCTTTTGAAAAAAACTGACTGGCCACTTGAATTTTCAATAGGCAGCCAGGTAGGGGTAAAATTAAAAATGCTCCAATCAAATTTGAAAATTACACCACATTACTTGTCTGATCGTAAAGATTCCAAAAAGGTATAGTTTGTACTATCTAGACTGAATATTATGGAGTTATGGGGTAAAACAGCAAGAAGGTGACAAAGGCCAGTTTCAGTTTGTACAGGAGTCAAAGTTAAACTTGCTCCAATTTTGGTAAAAGGTGGTGCAAATTATTGGTTGAACTAATAGGATTAATACATGGAATAGTTTTGACTGTGTTGAATGATTGGTTTGCAAAGTACATGTCAAACAATGTCGATGTCCATTGGATTCTACGACATGTGACATATGTTACCCTGTAATGTGACAACTGAGCATGACACATGGTGCAAACTATTCCTTTTTAGAACCCTATTAACTCAACCAATAATTTGCATCACCTTTTACCAAAACTGAACCAACTTTTGACCCCTGTACAAAATGAAACTGACCTTTGTTACCAGTGTTGCTCTTTTTACCCCATAACTCCATAACATTCAGTCATAGATAATCCAAACTATATCTTTTTGGAATATTTATGATCAGACAAATAATGCGTTATACTTTTCAATATGATTGAAGCATTTTAAAATTTTGACCCCTGCGTAATTCTTCTTTGACCCCTACCTGGCTGCCATATTGGATTTTCAAGTAGTCCGCACTTTTGTCTCAAACACTGATTTATGAAGAACATTCATGCCAAATCTGATGCTTGTATCACCAAGTGAACAATTCTGGCCAAAAATCAAACTTATCTGCTCCACTATGCAGCAGATAACTGAAACAGACCTTCAAATGCTGATACAAGCATGAAATGCGGCACACCTTAGACATTACTCTTTTGAAAAAACTGACTGGCCACTTGAATTTTCCAATACGCAGCCAGGTAGGGGTCAAAATTTAAATGCTCCAATCAAATTGAAAACTACACCATATTACTTGGCTGATCATAAAGATTCCAAAAGGTATAGTTTGGACTATCTGTGACTGAATTCTATGGAGTTATGGGGTTAAAAACGGCAAAAATGGTGACAAAGGTCAGTTTCAGTTGTGTACAGGGCTCAAAAGTTAAAGTTGCTCCAGTTTTGGTAACAAGTGGTTGCAAATTATTGGTTGAGCTATAGGATCAATAAATGGAATAGTTTCGACTGTGTTGATTGCTTGGTCTCCAAAGTAAAGGTCAAACAAGGTCAGCGTCCATTGGATTCTATGACCTGTAACATGTTACCCTGTAATGTGACAACTAAGCATGATACATGGTCCAAACTATTTCTTTTTCAACTCCTATTAACTCAACCAATAATAACTAGATCGATAAAGCAATCGATCTCAAATCATCCAAGCAAAGGAACAAGATTGTTACGTTATTTTAAGACGAGGCTAATCTTACAATAAGAATTCTGTCTAGTTTTAAGGCACATTTTGACTATTCAGTGCCTAGACATTTTGCTAGTTTTGAGAATTCTAACCAAGTCGATTTTTCTTACCCCATTGGCAGATTTGTTTGCTTAATACTAGACAATTTGGCTAGATTTCAGATTATTTGTCTTATTTGAGAGGGACACTTTTTACAGTCTATTATGACCCACAGGGTCAAGTTGAGAACAAGTTGAGATGTGAGAATTTATCAAGACCATGGAGACCCATGTATCTGTTAACTGGTCGCACAACTTGTGTGAGTGTTTAAACAGTTCAGTATACTCACACACCTACTAGAGGACCGATGGGGAGTAATGGTGACCAAGAGGGATGTTTTCCTGACCATGGAGACCCCATTGTGACTAGCCTGCAGCCCCAGTGGGACTCAGTGAGAGTGATGGCGAGTAGAGGATGTTTTTTTTTTTTTATCATAACTTGGTTGTGTCTCCTACTCGGTGTAAACGGGGGTGTCAGCCACAATGTGGACCAGACATTTACATGGACTGAACCTAAGACCGAAAAGGAGTGTCAAATCTGGGTCTTTACCGGAGGTGGGATGAAGTCACTGTCAAGTCATTCTCAAGTCATCAGTCTGCAAGTCCCAAGTCAAGTCTCAAGTCAGCTTGCAAACAATTGGTGATCATTATGACTTGAGACTTGACTTGGGACTTGCAGATTGATGACTTGAGAATGGACTTGATAGTGACTTCATCCCAGACTTGACACCTCCTGTCACTGTCAAGTCATTCTCAAGTCGAGCAAGCTGCAAGTCTCAAGTCAGTCTCAAGTCATAATGCCTACCAATTCTTTGCAAGCTGACTTGAGACTTGCAGCTTGATGACTTGAGAGAGAGAGAGAGAGAGACTGAGAGAGAGAGAGAGAGAGAGAGAGAGATGATTTGAATTGTCTGCTTTTCAAATAAACAGCTCAGTGAGGCCTGTTTTTCTTGCAGAAATAAACACATTTGGGACACAGAATCACAGATTTTGCCCATCTGGTCGGCATTTTGCAAATGTTGGTTGAGACATTTCGGTATCATTTTGCTGTTTATTGGATAAAAAACAGATAGTTGACTCCCATTAGACTTATCAACATGTCAATAAAAGTTGAGACATCGTAAAAACAAAATCCCCCCTTTGGTGGAGTTTGGATTTGGAGAATCGTTCCAGCACCCCCCTGGCTGCTTTTTTCCCTTTAATGACTAGACAGCATGCTGCCTTGCATTTACTTTTGGGAGGCTGTAGATGTGCACCACTTTTTTACTGCAGGCGGACTTTGATGGCTTCCTGCACGTTGGCCTCTTACATTCCTTGTGACACCCTGTGCTGCTTTTTCCGCTCCTGGGAGAGCAGGAAGTAAAGATAGAGTTTAATACTCAGCCATGTCCAGTGGGGACGTGAGGACACTCGCATTCCGTGGTGTTGTCAGCTATTTTATTTCAATGATATCATGTAAAGATGCTTTGGCCAACTTTTTTACTCTCCCACGTTGCATGATCGTGCTCCAGTTTGTTTTATTGAAACCCGTTCTTTAAAATATTGTGACAATTTAAAACGAGTTATCGTCACGTGTGTGTGCAATTGACATCATTTATAATCTTAGGAAGAGTCTCAAGAAAGATACCCTCAAATTCAGACCGTTTTATAGAAGTAGCCCAAATGATGGTCGTATAATTTCTCAGTATCATCCAGTTGGGGAACAGGAACATCCCCTTCTCTTGCCGCAGGTGAACTCTTTGTGCTGTGATGACTAAGTTGTCAATAATTTGTCCACGGAACACGGACTCAAGCATATTTAAAAAAAAATTTGAGGGAGCTAAAATTCAGTTTAGCAGCAAGTGCTACATTACTGCCAAGCACCATTGCAGCTACCATTTCATGGCTCCTTAGTTAACATTTACATTAGCTAAACAGTGTTATCTGTTGTGCCGCTCACTATAAATCATCTCAGATAGGATGTGGTTCAAGCTAGCTAAGATTAGAATGATGGCTAACATGAGCTAGCATGACATTACTGTACTAACCAACTTGCTAACCAGTGTTTTATTTGTCACAATGAATCAGTGATATCAATTTGAATAATTCCCAACCCAAACTGATGAAATAAAAAATACTTACTGACATATTCTGCCATGAATCGGTGCTTTAATGTTGTAGATAAGCAGAAAGAGGAAATGGTGTCATACCCAGCATGCTTTGCAAACCTCTTTCAGATTGGTTGATTAAATACCACCAGAAACACTTAAAGGACATCATAATCATAACAATTTAGATTTAGGCTGTTTGGGACCATCTGATGATCCACCGGGATGACTTTGTGTGCTTCCGTGACTGGTTACAAAGTATGCGGCATTTGCAAGAAACAGCTACGGAGACGTCCGAAAACAAAGTACTTGTGTGTACTTGGGTGTTTCCGGCAAGTGATGTCGCTACTAGAAGCGTCCCAGCATGTACTTCAATGAAATGCAGCTGATAACGTTAATGGAGGCACAGATTAATTCCAAAATTGACATAAGTGTGATGTTGTGTTATGATGACTCGTTTGTTAGTGATAACTGTTAATTTTGCTGTAGTCATGGTAAAAGATACGGCTCCAAGAAGGTTTCTGTGCACTTGCACTGCCATGAGTCATAAATGCAGCCTGTCAATAACAATCTTTGCTCCAGGATCAGTTTTGTGCATGATTAATTATGAGTGTTGTTAGCAATAAAATCTAAAAAATAAAATACATCTGCTGCCTGGGGAAGCTGCACAGCACGCGCGCGTGCGCGCGCGCACACACACACACACACACACACACACACACACACACACACATACATAGCGAGCTTTTCAGCACATATCCACACATCCCAGCTCCAAATTTGCACTCTCTCAAAGTAAAAAAAAAGAAATCTAGTCACAAAAGACAAAAGAGGCAAAATCCTGAACCTGCCAAACTCACCGTCGTGTTATGGATTAATTTCCAAATGTAAACTTCATGTGATCAAAGAAACATGTGCGTGTGAGATCACCTTGGCCGCAGCTCTGCCTCTCTCTTGATCATGGCATGTAAAATATGTACGGAAATAATGTATTCTGACTTTTTCTAGTGTACCAAATCCATCTCTGTTAAAAACAGTGTCAGATGTCCCATGTCCACATTAGCTTCAGTAACCAGCATCCACACAAACAGCGAGTCTCCACACTTTAGGGTCCAAAATCCGACACTCGGAGTTTCGGGGTGAAGTGTGTCGTCTCCTCTCTGTTAATCTGTTATCTGTTAATCCGAGCCATCACTTTCAAACAGCAGCTCAGAAGCTTCGTTTTCAGATGGAGCAGGTTCGTTTCCCTCTGGGATGTTGGGATGTTTCTGTTTTGCTAATAAGTGCATCACACAGTGAAAAATGCAGAGGATTGCCGAGTGAAACGTTTTCCGGAAATGCACCTGCTAACGCTCAGAGTGAGAGGAAAAAAAATACATCAGAGATCACTAATTATTAGCACGTGTGCAGTGACACTTACAATCCCGAGTACGTTTATGTTGGTCTGACTAACTGGGACGTTAAAAAAACGTGAGACATGTCCTTTAATGGGGCGTTCTTGTGGCATAATAGGAATGCCCATGCCGCAGTTGGATCCTTTTCCTAATTTCTCGATTCTGTTCGGAACTGTAAGTAACGTTATATTTACGACCGAAACAGCAGACCTATGAGGGTTGTTTGTCTGTCCATAGACATCCAGCAAAATTTTTTGTATGAAATATATCCAGATTTTATGTGCAGTTCTCAACAGTATCTCTGTTGGCCTATACAGTATTCATTAGTCAAGTCACTCTGAGCTTTTTAACCTACCATCTCTGGTTCTCAAGATCAGGCACCTAAGTGGCTCTACTCATCTTTTTTTAACTATTTAAATATACTTTAGTATATACACTAGTAGAGTTCTACCTTAGAATTGGTATGTATAATAGATGATATACCTTACTGAATTTTCATATACAGTGGTCCCTCGTTTATCGCGGGAGTTACGCTCTAAAAATAACCCGCGATAAGCGAAATCGGTGAAGTAGTCAGTGTTATTTTTTTTACAATTATTATAGACGTTTTAAGGCTGTAAATCCCCTCACTACACACTTTATACACTTTCTCAAACAGGCATTAACATTTTCTCACTTTTCTCTCGTGTGTAAACACTCTCAAAGTTCAAACCTTAGTAGAAAAATAAGACCAACCTGTTTCAGGCCCAAACATTTATTTGAGAAATAAAAATAGAATGTTTTCCTATAAATAATTATGATGGCTTTTAGAACTAACAAATTTAATTTTAACGACAACCTACAACGTTGGACACACAAGAAATTATTAATAGTGACTGACCAGTATTTCACAGATCCTCTGATCGCGCCTCTTTGTCCTGGTGCCGCTCTGCTGTTGCGTCTTTTTCCAGTGAGTGACACCTCGGTGCAGGTGTCTTTTTCCGAGTGAAGAACACAGTTATGGGTAGTTGTTGGCACGCTTTTTTCTTCTGGGCGAGAAGATTCTTATAAACAGACACGCAGAACACAATGCGCGTGCTCTGCCTTCACGGTGCCGCGACCGGCCTGCTTGATGAGGACGCAAAACACAATGCGCTGTTAAAAAAAAAAAAAAGCATGCAAAATTGGACAAAAAAATCGGCGAAACTGCGAGGCTGCAGGTGAACCGCGTTATAGCGAGGGACCACTGCAGATCACTATCTTTCTTGTTTTTATTTTACATCATTTTTTGGGAAATAAGTTGAATTTTGAGTATTTATCAATAAAAAACTGTGACTCCTTTATATGAATGCTGTGGAACAAAATTATATTGCTGAAGAAAATGATTTTTATGACATAAATAGTAAAACAATTCAAAGAGATTACAGGCATATCACCAACACAAATACTATGTACCGTGTAATCAAGTCCAGTAGGGGAACATGTGCTGATACCATGCTTTGCCGCATCCATAACGACACAGAACTACGTACTTTGGGTCCTGAATGGCAACCAGGTAGGCAGACAACCAGTCCATCTCAACATCTCTAAAATAACCGTCGATATATTCACGCTGTATGGAGGGTAATCCCACAAAGGGTAATTTCTCTGCAAAGAATCAAATACATAATCTGCAACTCAAATCAAATATGTTGCAGAATTTGGTGAATGAAATCTCTGCTGGTATGAAAAGGTTAAACATGAGTGAGGGAGCAGAGTGGCCTAACCCCAAGTGAAATGCTTTCTTCTTTTGTTTCTACATAAACATGGTTGCAGCCTCCTTTTCCCTCTCTCTCTCGCTCTAGTCCAGTCATATGTTTCTATTTAAGGCCAGCAGTGCTGACTACCATGATTGGTGTGTTCTTCCCCCCTCCTGACTGCCTGTCCAACAACTGGCTCCCAAAGGCAGTGGAGGGAAGGCCTTTTCCTCTCAACCGCACTTTGATTTTCCACAGGGAAACTTCACCATTCTTCCACTCATTCGCTCCCCAGTCTTCCCCTCCAACCGTTAGTGGCTCCCCTGCTTCTCGCATTTCCTAATCCCTCCCAGTCTTGACTTTTAAAAACTAGCTGATGCCATGGATCGATTTCCGCAGTGAAATGTAGCCCCTGCAAACATTTTCCACCCCTTCCAACCTTTTGTTTTCATCTCTCCCGATGTTACTCAGAACTTCGCTCTGGGCCGGAGGACGACTCAGCTATATAGCCAGATGCTTTGGACTATGCAGCCAGGTCGTGAGCTCGTGTTCTGATTGGTCGAGGAGTTGCGGAGGCGGCGTGGAGCGGGGGTTGGCCGATGGCGGCGTACCGGGTGCACGGCGGCAGCGGTGCAGTCGGGTGCAGCGGGCGTTCGCGGGGCGCCACAGCAGGCAGGTGGCTGACAGCCTGTTTCTTCTCCTCAGGGATTGACAGCTCGGAGCCCATGGTGCTGGAGCAGTACGTGGCGGTCGCCAACTACGAGAGGCAGGAGAACTCTGAGATCAACCTCAAGCTGGCGAGACCGTGGACGTGATTGAGAAGAGCGAAAGTGGTGAGTGAAGTTTTGTTTGTTGACACCCACGCCAACACTTTACAACGTATTGACACAAACATCCTCTTTACATAAACAGAGCCGTAGTCCTGTCGCGCTCACCGTCTTCTCTTTCCATCCCTTTGTCCACGAGAAGCATTTTTTTTTCCATGTCTCTATTTCTTCTCTCAAACTTCCCAACCCCTCAGTGGAGCTTGGCACCACCTGGAGGTGCTGGTTGGCTGGCAGAAATCAATGTTCTGGCTGCAGGCCAGCCTCTCGCCTTTTGCAACAAGAATGTCCAGACAGTTGTTTTTCTCACCTAATATAAGCCAGATTTGACATGTTGCGTTGGTCTTGGCCAGTTGTGAAATTGAGCTTTTAAATATGTGTAAAGATACACTGAACAATGCAGACCGCTCCCCCCCCCACCCCACCCCAACACTGCCGCCCCTGCCCCCCCAGTGGAAATTCAGTTAGCAATCCCAAGAGCTGGCTCTCATTTTCCATACAAGCCAGTGACAGCCGGCAGCTTGCATAACTCAACAGAGCTCAGCAGAAAGCTTGGCACAAACTCTCTGCTTCCCCATCATCTTATCTGTACGCCAACTTTGTGCATGAATTCATTTTCTCCTCTTTATCTGAAGTCACACATCTTTGGGCAATTCTCCGCTTTTAATGAGTCGCGGTCACAGTCTCACCAGCGTCACTGTGACGTCTTCATGTCTAACGACTATCGGCCTGCTTGCACAGCAGTTAGTGACTTTCCCTGTTCATGCACTCCTGGCACAACTGAGGTGACTGAGATGACGTTTTGACACAGTAGGGGTGGAAAGATGACTTTTTCCTTTTAAAGTCTATTTTGTGTGTTAGGTTTCTTCATGTCAAGTGCAGCTGATAGCTCTCAACTTACGTTTGGTGGAAGTTTCATCCAACGCCGGTGTAACAATAAACACACAAAACTGCCAGTGTGAGCGTCGTACACCAGGAAATTCAGAAAGAATCTGGGCATTTGTTGGAGTGATGCACTCAGTGGATTAATGATGGCTGTGAAAAGAAATGAAACAAGGGTGTAAAAACTAGGGCTGGGCGATATGGCAAAAAATATCGCTCAATATTAATACTCATTTCAGTTTATTTATATAGTACCAAAATCACAGCATAAGTCACCCCCAGGCACTTCAGAAGGGTAAGGTTGAACCATGCTCACCCCCTGAGCAAGCACATTGTCAACAGTGGTCATGAAAAACTCCCTCAGATGTTTTTTGATTGTAGGAAGAAACCTCAAGCAGAGCAGACTCAGCGGGTTGACCATCTGCTCCGGCCATACTACAAAAAAACAGACACATAAAATACAAGAAAGAATTGTCAAACATGCAAGAAAGACAAGTTGCAGCTAAACATCCAGGTAGTCACAAAGTCCAGTGTTCATATGAATCAGTTGACCAAGCAATCAAGCAGTAAAGATCATGGACCCATGTTTGTCTTCATATGTAATTTAATAAAGCTGTCAGTTTGAAGAGTATCTGATAATAACAGAAAACTGAAGAAGCTAGAGGTTCATTGTTAAATTTTTGAGAGACGCATTTGAATATATGGTTAAAAATGTTGCACAGAAATATTGTTGTAGCAGCAGGAATCGTGATTTTATCTCGTGAAAGGTCAGGATGGGAGGCATGTCTATCTCTTCTTGTGTTAACATATGTTACGTGTAACAATTCTAAAGAATTCCTCAGCTTTAAGGATGACATGAGTTTACTTTCACATTCAGTTTGGTGCCCATTTCCGGTTCCATTCTCAAACTCCCCCACCCCCACCCCCCATCAGTTTCCAGGCTTCTTCACTGCTGAGAACTTCTTTGACACTTTGCGGTAGGAAATGATTGTGCACCTTGATGTGCATGCTAAAGACCCCTGATATTGGTGTCACATTTATTTCTGCTGTCTAATAACGCTGTTAGATCTTTTGCCTGTATCAATATAAATCTCAAAACCTCAATCTAAGTCATACTGCGATACGTTGTAATTATTTCTTCTCCCGCTCCAGTAAAGACTTTGCAGCATCCACCAAAATGTTCATGTTTGCGAGTGCTGGATCTATGTGTGAAAGCTGCAAAAGACTTGGACCTTAGTTCTCCTGCAAGATATTGGCATCAACAAATATTTATGTCTAGCAACCTCATGACCCCATAAACTCATCCCAGGAGTCTCCCAATTTCAAAGCCCGACGGGCTTAGAGACATGAATGTCACAAGCCGTGATGACTGCAAACCCTGACATTCAGATTCCCGAGTCAGTTTCGTGGGTGCTGCAGTCAGACGCGCCACCATGGATACCACAAAGATCACAGCATCGTCCTTGATGGAAAGAGTGGTAAACCTTGGCTTGCCAGCAAAGAAACCTTGGCCTTGGTTCCCAACACCCCAGTCCACAAGCACTGAAAAATGGAGGCGCCAGAACAGATCCCTGATGAACACCTGTCTTCACTGGGAAAAATTCTGCGTCTCAATAGCTCATTTACTCCTGCTGTCTCATATGCTATTAGTTCTGTCTGTATCAACTATAAATGTCCAAACCTCGATCTAAGTCATACATTGAGATACGGTTGTAATTATTTCTTCTTCCAGCTCTAGTAAAGACTTTTCAGCATCCACTGAAATGGTTCACTGTTTGCGAGTGCTGGATTCTTGACCTGTAGCCAGTTGTCAGTAACAGCTGTTGTTGCTTTTCAGCTTAGACAGCAACTCCTTCCTACATATATATGTTTTGGGGACTGAACTAAAAGCAACCTGTTTGTCTGTTTGTCTTCAGGTTTGGTTTAATTTAAGAAATGTTTTGTTGTGCAGGGCTGCTGAAAGTCCCCAAGCTGTAATGTTCTTATGAAAGAACTCAATAAAATCAGCTTTGATAGTCCATTTCGGTGAATTCATATAAATTATTTATTTAAATGTGTTCTCTCTGAACACAGAGCAAACAAAGGCGGGCTGTGTTGCTCATGTGCCAGCAGGGGGTGCAATCACAAAAAAACAAATTTATTCCTAAAATTTGAAAATTTCAGGATTTTTGGTTTTTCCCAAAACGGAGCAGTTCATTTTCAAACTGGGGAATAAACTGCCAGGGATCCAGTGCGGCTTTAACCAAATATTCAAACATTTTATCACTGATTGATGTCCTCACAGTGCCGCCAGAAACCCCAGCATGACTAACGGTTGCTGAAGGAGTTGGTATGCTTGCCGTCATCGTTTACTGGCCAGAAGAACTGAAGTAACAGTCATGATGGTGGTGATGATGACATCATCCCAGCTCGTGCCAACACACCACACATCTGAGCGCTCCTATAAAATTCCCTCAACTCCATCTCACTTTCAAGGCTTTAGTGGAGAGCCTTCATGCTTATTTCCTTTGATGGTTTTCAACACACAAACAATGTCCAGCCATTAATAAACTCTGTTTCTAGAACGACCTTCGCTGTTTGTATAAACGGGTAGCGTGGCTTCATCAGTTAAAGCGGCCATATTGTGCAACATGAGATTTTAATCTGCATTTAAATGTGGCTGTGGTTTCTTGTTAAACATCCTCACAGTCTCACAGTTCTCTCTGTGCATGTAGAAATTCATATGCTGCAAGATATGAATTATGAAAGAAATGGCTGATTTCAGGCAGCTGCGATATATGTCACAGAAGACAATACATGTGACACACGGCCACTAAACCATTGTGCACCCTGTGTGGCACCCCCATATGGTCTTCTACCAGTGTTCTACGGGGTACGTCTGGCTACAAGCGTAATATCTGTTTTTAAGCTAATTCTTACCCTGTATTAGTTTTGATGAAAAAGGTGGCTAATGCGACCTCTTTAAGGCTTTACAAGCCAAGCTGAAATCTGTATTTATCTGCTTATTCAGTGTTTTGGCAGCTGTGTTTAGCTCGGAGTTGCCGCTGCGGCTCAAGTATAGATCTGAATATTGAGTTCAGCCAGTAGTGGTATTTATTAGCAGATTCTTCAAGGCTGCCGTCATGCGTTTAGGGAACCAGTGATGAGCACTTTGGTTATATTTTTACAGTATTTTACCCCAGTATAGTCACATTTTAATTTTTTTTTTTACTAGCTTGGGAGGTCCTGTGATTTATACTCCAGATCCCATAACCTGTCATTTATACTCCAAAACTCACACATTCACTGTTAATAGCAATAATAACACTTTTTATATTCAGTGCTCTACAACAGTGCACAAAAATCCCAAATTAAAGTTAAAGAGCTGATGATACAAAACTTAGACTCTGGTGCTCATTATACTCTGGAAATATAGTACATCTCCGGTGCCGTGTGTCATTTCCCAAACTACAGATAACAGAAACCAATAGTGCACATTATGCTGTGATCTTGGATCCTTACTCATCTTCATTTCAAAATCCTCTGATCACCTCGGTGAGTTTAAGTTTTTCGGGGTCTTGTTCATGAGTGGGGGTAAGTTGGAGCATGATTCCTGCGGCATCTGATGTCTTCTGGATGCTGTACTGGACCGTCGTGGTGAAGAAGAAGCTGAGCCAGAAGGCGAGACTCTCAATTTGCCACTTGTAAACTCCTATCCTCACCTATGGTCATGAACTTTGGGTAATGGCGTAAAGAATAAGGTTGCGGATACAAGTGGTCGAAATGAGATTCCTCCTGGAGAGGGTGAGAACTTTGACTATCCGGGAGTGACTTGGAGTCGAACCACTGCTTCTTCAAATCGAAAGGAGCCTCCTGAGATGGCTTGGCCATCTGGTGAGGACGCCCCTGGTTGTCTCCCGAGGAACGTCCAACTGGGAGGAGACCCCGGGGAAGACCCAGGACACAGTGGAGGGATTATATTTCCCAACTGCCTTGGGAAGTGCTTGAAATCCCCTTGGAAGAATTACACAACTTGGCTGAGGATAGGGAAGTGTGTGGTGAGCTGCCACTGCAACCCAAATACGGATAAGTGGCAGAAAATAAAAAAAATGAATCCTCCTTGACCCAACCTTCTCCACTGAATGTCATAAAAAAATACGTCCATGACAGATTCAATGAAAGGAGGAAATAATAATTCAACCTCCTCGTCCCTGAAACCACTCTCTCTCAAATACACTTTATTTACAAAAATGGATTGACCCTTTAAAAAGACAACTCCCCAAGGCTGAGGGTTTTTGACACTCTGTTCCATTTTAACCTTTGTGCAGGCCTGACCTCATGGTCTTGTAGGTTAAAGTCTGGAGTCGGATATGGTGTTTTCCTCTGTTGGCCTCACACACACACACACGCCACACACACACACACACACACACTCGTCTGGTTCCAGCTGGTCTCACTGTCGTGTGTCAACAGAATACTTGTTAAATTATAATCCTCGATGCCATCCTGTGTCAGTGCTTCGATGTATCCTTGAAAAGTAGGAGCAGGAGACAATTATGAAGCGTTGGACAGGATGGAATATTTCCTGACACAAAAGGGGAGGCTTGTTCTCGGCCACTGTCCTGTTTTTTGTCCCCCCTCGGACATGGGAACCATAAAGCGTCTGGTGAGAAGAATGTCCCAGCTGGAGGAAATAAATCTGCACTTAAATGATATGCTGTGTCAGACTGAGGAACGAGGACAGAGAACACTTAAAGGCTGCACACAGAGCAAAGATCATATTTGATTAAAGGGGGACCTCCTTCAGATTTTCACAACAAAATGTGTTTTCCGCCTACTCTGTACTTCAAGCACACCGTTGACTTTTGTTCACTGATGCATTTACCTTTTTAAAGTAAAAACATTGGCATGGGGTAGAAACTTAGGATTTGCTTTGAACAACTGCAAACTGTTGCCCCTTTTTGAAAATCATCAAGTCAATCTGGGAGCAACGTGTTGTGTGACAAGCATCACCACATCCACCATACCATGGAACAGATTTGGCCCCTCGATGGCAACCATGAATGATCCCTTCCCGCCTCTTGAAAGTCGACATCTGTTTGACACAGCCAGGTAAAGCATGGTCACCTACTTGGTCTTCTCCAACCACTGGGTTCCTCAGTCCTGAGGAACCTGAGTGCTGGATCATGCACAGACAAATGCAGCACACAGCCAAAATGTCACATCTGCTATTCCCTCACAATGCAAGTGATATTCCTCTTTGCAGTTTGGAGTCAGTATTTCAGGACAAGAAGAAACCACAGCTTTGGACCACGTTTGAAGGATGGTGCCTAGTGCAGTGCTGATGGATCATCCACTGCTTGGCACCTCGGTCCAACCTAACGTGGCTCATGCAGCTGTGCTCTTAGAACATCCTTTTGCCAAGCAAAGATGGCCGTCTTCTACTATACGAGAAAGTAGCTAAAACAGATCCTGTAACTCTACTTGTTAAAGCTTTCCATGGGTGTCAGTGCACCTGATGGAATTTTCAGTAGTTGAAATTCCAGTCAGTGCAGTGTATCACCTCATCCACCACACCAGGCCCTGGATAGCAACCTCCCAGAGAGACAAATGGTCCAATCCCACTTCTTGAAAGTATGGTTGTTTCATCTATCTGCCACAGCCAGACGAAATGTCTTTGACCTTTTCCTAATTCCTGGGTCCTCAAGACAGAAGCACCTATGTGCTGGATCATGCCCAGACAAACATGCCACATGTTCCCTCAGTATGCAAGTGATATGCCTCACGTAAGCTTCCTTAAGTAACTGTTCGTTTGACACAAACTTAGTTCAACAGTACCCAAGGATTCTCCAAAAAAGACCTAGTACCAAAGAAATCTAGTCATCCCCTTAGGATGCTAGCTACATACAAGTCTCACAACCATACAGTAAGACAGGAAGTACCAGAAACCTAAAGACTTGGACCTTTGTTGTCCTGCAGAGGCATGGCCAAACACCTCTGTCCAGGGTCTTCACATCTCCATAAGCACTTCCCAGACATCGTCCCACCTCAAAGGCAGGAAACCCAGAGCACTGCTGAGAGAAGTTTGACGCTTCCACCACATAAAGATAAACCCCCAATGGCCCAGTTCAGGAAATCATTGAAAACCTGGATCTTAGTCATGATGCACTACACTAAAGGTAGTAACCTATTTTGCAGGTTATTTTTTTTAATCTAGCATTATTTCTAGCATATAAACATAAATATATTCAGAGTTGATTTTAAATTTTCAATTCTTACTGCCATTTCATAAAATAGAGTTTCAGTGAAGTCGTGTGACTTCTATGCTAGAGAGGGTCAGTATATGAAAGGGGGAGGCAAAATCCCCTTTCCTCCCCATTTCATTTGCTGAGACTAATGGATCTGCCAGGAGGAACTTGACGCTAAACTGTAAATGGGATCCTTTGGGTTAGTGTGCCACACAAGCCACATAGCCAGCCGGAGAAGCCATTTACCCAAATACGTTAGGGCTCCTTGTTGCCAAGTTACAGGGCCATTGTGTCACAGCTGATTTCAAGAGATTAGACAGATTTGTTTGCCTCTCTCTGGGCTTTTCACACCATCTACCACCTCGGTGCAGCTTGGCCGATTAAAGTAATCCCTTATTTTGGACAGTTTCTGTGGACTTTAGTCTTGACTTGCTGCAGTCTACATGGAAACGTTGAGGAAATCTCTTGTTTTTTTAGCTTTTGCTTGTCAGCAGATGAAGTGTTGTTTCAGGCTGAAGGCATTGCCAGGACTTGACAACCTTCTCCAGCTCCACCTGCTGCAGAGCCTGGAGCGGACCCGGTGAGGCAGGCAGCACTCGTTCTAAGGCATAACACTTTTCCACATTTGTCCTCTGACAAACATGTTAATTTCAAATATTTGATATTGCAGAGAATTCTTTTTTCTTTTAAGGAAAGCGTTATATTAAAAAAGTAAACATTTTATTATTTTGTAGGTTTATAGTTCAATCTATGCTTGTACAAAGAAAACAAATGGAATAATAATCAGGTAATAATAAATTGATGAACATAATCTTATAAAATCATGGAATAACTCACCAAAAAGGTTTCACTTGGAAAGCTAAAGGGTGTTAACACAGGATATCGTCTTCTGCACCAGCATGGACTCCCAAAATCTCCTGTATTGTCTATTGTGTTGGTTGCATGACCCAAGCAGAGGGTCACCCCTTTGAGTCTGGTCTGCTTGAGGTTTCTTCCTCAAATCAGAGGGAGTTTTTCCTTACCACTGTCGCCTGTGTGTTTGCTCTAGGGCTTGGTAAGGTTAGACCTTACTTGTGTGAAGCGCCTTGAAGCAACTTTGTTGTAATTTGGCACTATATAAATGAAAAATAAATTGAAAATGTTTATTTTTTCAGGTATCTTTATTGTAAATTAATTAATTCATTTTCTATACCTGCTTACACCCATCAAGGGTCTCAAAAATGTGTGAAGTCTTGACTCACTGGGTGCAATGTTGGGAAATCTTGATTTCTCAGAATGCAGAAGATTGAGAACCACACCTAACCTTTTCTGGGTCAGGCTCAAAACTTCTCAATCACCCCTAAAATTGGCAGCATCTATTTTCCTCAGAAGTTTGTTATAGTTGCGGTGAAACTCCCATAATTTATAACGGATACCTTTCTCGACAGAGTTCCAAATCTTCGTGGGGAATGGGGCACAGCTGGCCTTGAACTGGGGACCTTCTGTTTGGGATGAAAGCGTACTATCCCCTTATCTCACCGTGCTGTAATAGTGAGCAACTAAAAATAAGATGAGAACTAGCTTCTTATCGCTGCAGGTATCCAGAGACTCCACGCTCACTCAGTCACACCCACTTCAAACGGTCAAATCTCACCTCTTATGCATGTGCCCATTTTCACAAGCGTCACGCCACTAATGTTAAAGATGCTCAACGTGTGATAATGGTGTTTGCGCAGACTGGTGTGGGTCTGGAAGGCAGCTGATATTTGGTAGCTTCAGTCACACGCATAAACACCAAGAAGGCAGGCATACAACATATTAAGGATCAGTGCCGGGGTTTCACAAGGTTTCCACTGGCTACCCTGTTTTACTGGCTACATTGGGGCTTCAGGAGCTAAACCCCCACATTTGATGCAAACTTCAGACATAGAACACAAGCTTCAAACCTCCATTTTCTGTAGTGTCGATAAATACCTGATCCAAGAAATAATCCTCGGCGTTCGAGGACGTAACAACAGGAGAGTGGGTGGACGCCTATTTTTAAACGTGCAACAAATTAATATTAGAGAAGGAATCCATCGGCACCTGTAGGTTTGAAAAAAACTGAAAATGTGAAGTTTCTTCCTTCTCATACAGAAGGCAGCTCAGTGTGGTAGATGTTGAGCTGCCTATATGTAGACCTGGGTTTGATTCCTGGTCATGTTACCTGTCTGTGTCCTTGGACAAGACACTTTTTCTGCATTTTCCCAGTCCACCCTGCTTAAATGTGTATCAGCATTAGGTGGAGAAGTAACCTGTGATGGATTGGTGTCACATCCAGGGGATGGCATAAATAACCGTGCTGCCCTGTGCAGGAGAGCACTCACTTATCCTCAACCGCTTTTCCGGGTTCGGGTCGCGGAGGCAACAGCTCCAGCAGGGGACCCCAGACTTCCCTTTCCCATGTCACATTGACAACCTCTGACTGGGGGATCTCGAGGTGGTCTTCCCTGGGGTCTCCTCCCAGATGGACTTGCCTGGAACACCTCCTTTGGGAGGCGCCCAGGAGGCATCCTTACCAGATGCCCGAACCACCTCAGCTGGCTCCTTTCAACGTGAAAAAGCAGCGACTCTACTCCGAGCTGCCTACGGATGACTGAACTTCTCACCCTATCTCTAAGGGAGACACTAGCCACCCTCCTGAGGAAGCCCGTTTTGGCTGCTTGTACCCGCGATCTCATTCTTTCGGTCATGACCCAACACTCAGGAGAGCACCTATCAGAAATTATGCATTTTCTGGGGCAAGCAGACGTTTGTGACATCATAAGGCGAGAATTATATTGTCTAACACATGAAGATTGCAGCTTTAAAGAAAAATAATGCAGTTGAAACTGTTTTCTTTTGCCACCAGAGTTTGTACAACTCTTCACTGACCCAAGAACTCAAGGAATAAGAGCTTGCATATCCATAAACTACTGAGGTTTAACTTCTACAACAAAGACAAACCACGTAACCTGTGCCCTCTACTGCCATGATCCAAACTGCTTTCTGGGTTATGTCAAACAGAATCCCATTTTTTTCTTGACCGTTACTCGAGCCTAAAAATTTCTTTTGGTGCTCTAAGCATCAGCTACCTTTGGAAGCTATACTCAACCTTTGGTGTATCCAATCCAAGTTGTCTTTCTATTTAACAGATAAAATATCTTATAATTTAAGACTTTGCAGGAGGTAAGCAAGAGTTTGAAAGCCGTGGACCAGAAATTGAGTTTGCGTCTGCTTCACTGACCTGCTGTCGTCATAGGCGTGGAGCACTAGGATGTGCGTTTGATGAATTTCAACTGCCACAAAATAACAGAGGACATCTGGGTCAGGCGTGTTTTTGTAGTTTAATCACATGCAAGAATCTGGTGTGCCTGTGATTCGTGGCTGATATCACATCTGGCTTTACACAGCAATAACTATTGTGCTGGTATTTTAAGCGTATTCCTACCACTGTATCAGCTCTTCTGCTGATTCTGCAGAAACATAAGCAGGCAATTCAATATGTTGCTTTGATAAACAAGCAACAGTGTGCTTGTGTTGTTCAGTGTCACTTATTACAGACAAAGCGAAGGAAAAAAGAATGACGCACAATGAAGGTCACCTTTCTAAGAGGCGTCATGTTAGATCTGACATCTCGTAAAATGGTAAAATGAAAGCGTGCCGTGTTGTTTTTCCAGTGGGTTGACAGTGTAGAATACTACAGCCAAACATCTGTTAGGTTTCTCCTCCTTTTTCTTTCTTTCTTCAAGTGTGAGTATTTTGATTTTCACAGTGCGTTTGATTCAGTGAATCAGGCTGCTTTCTGGGACATTCCAGAGAGCAGATCAGTTTGTCAGATTTTTACCAGTGAAGACAGGTGTTCATCAGGGATCTGTTCTGGCTCCTCCATTTTTTCGGTGCTTGTGGACTGGGTGTTGGGAACCAGTGGTTGAGGTTTCTTTTGATGGCAAGGAAAGATTTACCACCCTTGACATCAAGGACGATGCTGTAATCTTTGTGGTATCCATGGTGGCACGTCTGACTACAGCGCCCACAAAGCTGACTCAGGAATTCGAGTGGCTTAATCGGGAGACTCCTGGGATGAATTTATGGGGTCATGAGGTCGCTAGACAGAAATATTTGTTGATGTCAGTATCTTTGCAGGAGAACTGACGTCCAAGTCTTCAACATCTTTTCCCACTCATAGTTAAAAGGGCATAATTTGCGAAATTTAAAAATTGAGAAGCCTCAGTTCTTCTTCAACCCGCCAACAGTTGGTGGACTGTTTAGTTTCACATTTGAGGAAAATTAACCAAACACATTTAAAAAAAAAGCATTAGTTAAGCCCAACACAAGGATGAACCCATTAAGTTTTCAGGTTCAGTAGTCAAGATCACAATCTTGGCCCAATGCAAATATTCTAAGGGTTGTAACTCATGAATCAGCGGCAATCGACCCATGGTTACTGTTAGACATGAACATGAATTCATTTGTGGGCTTTGAAAATATATTTAGATTTGCGATTGAGTGACCTTGAAGGTCATATTAAAGATTTCTCTTGCTTTGAATTTCTCTTGCTTTGATTGTTTATAGTGGCTAAATGGTGCCAGATAGGTCCTTGGTTAGTACTCAGCATGGATAGGAAATCATATATGGGCTTATAATATGCACCCTCTAATTCGAACCTGCATAATGTTGAAAATATTCAAGGTCTGACCTGGTAACTGTGATGAAGCATGTACTTTCTTCACTGATACAGTATCTCTTTGGGGTCTGGTTTTGCACTCACTAGAGTGTTGCCATATAATTCTAAAATTAAAATGTGTAAAAGTCCAAAAATTTGTGGGTCACTGTATGCAGACAGATCATAATGAGGATATTATTCAGACACGTTTGTCATATTTCTCGTTGTTGTGATCCATTTTTCATTGTGTCCATCCATATATGAAACAGAGTGGAATAAAGTTCAGCACAGGCCTGGGATTAGAACAGTTTTTACACTTCTTTGGCTCGCCACACCCTCACTGAACTACCCTGATTAGTTTATGGTTCATTACACACATATGGTGAGCCAAGTTATGCTTTGTTTTAATTGACTGAGCAATTCTTCTCCATCTGGCTACGAATCCTTGGCTCATATCTCCTCCTACGGGACAGATATTCTGAGAAAATAGAAATCTTGGCTCCTGACACAGGGTATCGCCCACCACTTCTTTCAGGTGCCAGCTAATAATTGGGAGGAAACACTCACTGTTTTTCTTTCAAACTTCAAACAATGTATAGTCCTTAAAGGGGCAAGGCAATGTTTTGTTCTGAGGATTTGGAAAAAAAACATATACCCAGGAGAATTCAGCACGTGGACGAATGATAACTCAAAGATAACTCAAAAACAGTAAATTTTATCATCTTGTAAATCTGAAAACTGAAAGGGCCTATAATGTGAAAAAACTAGTTAAAATGTGGTAAACATTAATGCGCTAGATCAATACAAAATCAAGTTTGTTTCGCTTATGTAATATACCAAACCTGTGCGACATGTCTGGGCTTGTTGAAGGGTATAATATTACACGCGTGATAAAAACTAGGAGCAGGTGCTATTGAATTTACATGTAAGTTAAAATTAGCTTGTTTGTCAGCTTTTCATTTCGAAAATCTACAGAGTCAAGGTCTAGTGGCCACTACTGCTTGTTTTGAAGTTGCAAACAGAACAAAAACAGTATGATGCCAAGGAATTAATAACAAGAAAAGAAATTAATTAGAGGTGCTGTTTTGCCCTTCAATGTTATTAGGACCTTGTCCTTTAAGCAATTCCGTACCAGCAGGGGCAGCGAATGCTTTATGTCAATGACCCCAGCACCAGAAACAATAACACCACATGACATATAAAGAGGATAGAAAGAAAATATCTCAGTTGTCCAAGAGATGAGTTGGGGTTGGAGGCATTGTTTTACAAAACAAAACTAGTGTGATGAAAGATTTGTTCCACCGTTGTCCCAAATCCAAAGCTACAAATCTCCAAATATCTGTGGCTGAGTTTGTTACGTTCAGATTGACTCAGTTTTGGATGCAGCCCCAAGTGGTCATTCGAGAAACTGCAGATTTTGGCACTTCTTTTGCAAACCGTATTTCCTCGATTAAACACTTGGCCTTGAATAGGAACCTGCCTCATTTAATGGGCCGGTCAAAACTTTGAAAAAGAAAGTCACCTGCCTTGAACAAGCCCTATGTGTGATTTATGCTTCTACAACTCCGTAACTCCGTGGCCATGCAATGACGTCAATGTGGGCGCGACACTTTCGACGTCCTAAGTTGCATTGGTGGGTGTCGTAATGCAATTTACCACCAAAATAGTGGGGGGAGCAATGTGGAGAACAAGGCAGAGACTTTCTTTCCGTCTGCACCATCACTGTTCCTGGTGGTTTTTTTCCCCCTCCTTTTTCTGGACTAATTTGGACCTCAATGACCTCCACTTTTATACAATCATCAATCTCCAAACCAACGTTGTGTGCAATTTCCCTCCAAGAACTGTGGGTCATTTGAGCGTCTTTGTAGTTTTACGACTCTGTGTTGTAAAGTTATTTGCAGACTTCTGCTAAACGTTCCTCTATTTGATCTATGATCGAAATGTAATGAGCGTGCGGCACTGCAAAAACCTTTAAAATATGGCCGGAGAGGAAGGAGTGAAACCAGAAAAGTGACCAATCACAGCCCTTGCAGTCTCCATCATTTCAACACATAGTTTCAGTTTTTGCTAGGTGCACGTCCGGCTACAGCAGCCCAGTCTCACGTTTTTTTTGTGCTCCCGTGACGAAATGAGTCACCCCTACCCCCAACCCTAACCTTAACCATAACTTAATCCTACTCCTTCCCCCAACCCTAACCATAATCACCCTGAACCCCCGCTTCACTTTTAATTTTGTGCAGCCATCACAGAATGAATTAGAATGAATTCGTGCTGCTGTGACGAAAATGAGGCGCTTTTCGTCACAATATCACGAACCAATAGGTTAATGTATATTTCGTGCTGCTGAATCATGACTTGCCATGAGACTGGGTTGGCTACAGGGAGTGGCTCAGAGTGGGTACACAGCCACGCAGAGGGCTGTGCATCACTACAGGCCTGCAGAGGGGGAGAAGCTTTGATTCACCACAACCAGAGATATGTGTGAAATTTAAAGGACATGTCTCACCAAAATCATAACAATTAAGATTTAGGCTGTTTATGACCATCCGATGATCCACCGGGAGTACTTTGTGCACTTCTGTGACCGGTTTCAAAGTATACGGCATTCGCAACAAACAAAGTACTTGTGAGTACTCGGGTGTTTCCGACAAGTGACGTCGCAACTAGAAGCATCCTAGCGTGCACTTCAATTGAATGTAGCAGCTAACATTAAGAACGGAGGCACAGATTAATTCCAAAGTTGACATAAGTGTGATGTTGTGTTATGATGATTCCTTTTTAAGTGATAACTGATAATTTTGATGGAGTCACAGTAAAAGCTGTGACCCCAAGAAGGTTTCTGTGCACCTGCACTGCCGTGAGTCATAAACGCAGCTTGTCAATAACAATCTCTGCTCCAGGATCAGTTTTCTGCACGATTAATTATGAGTGTTGTTATCAATAAAATCTAAAGAATACATCAGCTGCTGGGGGAAACCGCGTGTCTCATCAACTGCACGGTGCGCACACACACACACACACACACACACACACACACACACACACACACACACACACACACACACACACACACACACACACACACACACACACACACACACACACAGTGAGATTTGCAGCATACATACACATCTCCAAAATTACACTCTCTCACAGTGAAAAAAACCCCCAAATCTAGCCACAAAACACAAAAGGGGAACATGCCACACTCACCATCGTGTTGTGGATTAATTTCCAAATGTAAACTTCATGCGATCAAAGAAACACACGCGCATGTGAAATCGCCGCAGCTGCAGGTCTGCCTCTCTCTTGATTGTGGCACATAAAATAACATCCATAAACTCATGGAAATATGTATTCTGACTTTTTCCAATGTAACAAATCCATCTCTGTGTCCAGGCAGTCTGCTAAAAACAGTGTCAGATGTCCCACGTCCACATTAGCTTCAGTAACAAACAGCGCATCTCCACACTTCCGGCTCCAAAATGCGACACTGAAAAAGTTTAGAGTTTCGGGGTGAAGCGTGTTGTCTCCTTTCTGTTAATCCGAGCCATCACGTTCGAACAGCAGCTCAGAAGCTTCGTTTTTGGACGGAGCAGGTTCATGTCCCTCTGTCTGTCACACACTGGGATGTTTGTTTTGCTAATAAGGATGTCACACACTAAAAAATGGCAAGGATTGCCGAGTGAAACTTTTTCCAGAAATGCACCTGCTAATGCTCAGAGTGAGAGGAATAAAATACAACAGAGATCACTAATTATTAGCACATGTGTGCAGAGACACTTACAATCATGAGTACTTTTATGTTGTCTGACTAACTGGGATGTTAAAAAACGTGAGACATGTCCTTTAATACCATATTATAGTGCAGGCAGGAAACAGCATTTTGTTAATAATCGCTGGCCTTGAATAAAGACCCGGCTCGTTTAGGTGACCTGTCTGAACATGGTTTGAAGAAAGTTCACGCCTGGGACTTCAAGGAAATATGGTTGTCTTCATTTTTCAGTACTGGAAGTTGTTGCTTGGTGAGCATGTGATTGATCATGATTACAGTTGGGATTTGAAGAAGAAAAAAGAATGAATTAAGAAGATGCAGATGGCATGCTGAAAGGTGTTACTGCCCTGACAGTTCTCCTTCTTTGCCTTTTTTCTATTCATTTTTCCATCTTTCCATTTGATCTACAGTAGTGTTCAGAATAATAGCAGTGCTATGTGACTAAAAAAATTAATCCAGGTTTTGAGAATATTTCTTATTGTTACACGGGAAACAAGGTACCAGTAGATTCAATAGATTCTCACAAATCCAACAAGACCAAGCGTTCATGATATGCACACTCTTAATGCTATGAAATTGGGCTATTAGTAAAAAAAAAGTAGAAAAGGGGGTGTTCACAATAATAGTAGTGTGGCATTCAGTCAGTGAGTTCATCAATTTTGTGGCACAAACAGGTGTGAATCAGGTGTCCCCTATTTAAGGATGAAGCCAGCACCTGTTGAACATGGTTTTCTCTTTGAAAGCCTGAGGAAAATGGGACGTTCAAGACATTGTTCAGAAGAACAGCATAGTTTGTTTAAAAAGTTGATTGGAGAGGGGAAAACTTATACGCAGGTGCCAATAATTATAGGCTGTTCATCTACAATGATCTCCAATGCTTTAAAATGGACAAAAAAAAACAGACACGTGGAAGAAAATGGAAAACAACCATCAAAATGGATAGAAGAATAACCAGAATGGCAAAGGCTCACCCATTGATCAGCTCCAGGATGATCAAAGACAGTCTGGAGTTACCTGTAAGTGCTGTGACAGTTAGAAGACACCTGTGTGAAGCTAATCTATTTGCAAGAATCCCCGCAAAGTCCCTCTGTTAAATAAAAGATGTGCAGAAGAGGTTACAATTTGCCAAAGAACACATCAACTGGCCTAAAGAGAAATGGAGGAATAATTTGTGGACTGATGAGAGTAAAATTGTGCTTTTTGGGTCCAAGGGCCGCAGACAGTTTGTGAGATGATCCCCAAACTCTGAATTCAAGCCACAGTTCACAGTGAAGACAGTGAAGCATGGTGGTGCAAGCATCATGATATGGGCATGTTTCTCCTACTATGGTGTTGGGCCTATATATCGCATATCAGGTATCATGGATCAGTTTGGATATGTCAGAATACTTGAAGAGGTCATGTTACCTTATGCTGAAGAGGACATGCCCTTGAAATGGATGTTTCAACAAGACAATGACCCCAAGCACACTAGTAACCAAGCAAAATCTAATGTTGGTTCTAAACCAACAAAATTAATGCCTCACAGATGTGAAGAAATCATGAAAAACTGTGGTTATACAACTAAATACTAGTTTAGTGATTCACAGGATTTCTACAAAAGCAGTTTGAACATAATAGTTTTGAGTTTTAAGCGTCAACAGCAGATGCTACTATTATTGTGAACACCCCCTTTTCTACTTTTTTTTTACTAATAGCCCAATTTCATTGCCTTAAGAGTGTGCATATCATGAATGCTTGGTCTTGTTGGATTTGTGAGAATCTACTGAATCTACTGGTACCTTGTTTCCCATGTAACAATAAGAAATATACTCAAAACCTGGATTAATCTTTTTAGTCACATAGCACTACTATTATTCTGAACACTACTGTATATCATCCTTTAGATTCTTTTCACCACCATCTCTCAGCTTTTCTTTCTCTTACTCTCATCTGCACTTTGTTATTCTTCCCTTTTGTCTCCAGTCTTTCAGAAGAGTCTCTGAGTCCACTTGAAGCGGCCCGACAGTCTATCTGCTCATTTATCTGCTTTTACTGTGCCCACTTTGTCCAGAGCTGCATTTATAGGAGACCTGAGTACTGTCTCAACCCTGCCGTGCACAGCCATGTGTGTGTGTGCATGTGTAGGCCTGATGCTTGGCGTGTCTGAGTAAGAGACTGGCAAGAGCCCGCGTGACTGTTTCTGGCTTTTAGGATGTTAATTTCTATGTTGTAAGTTTAGATGAGTAAAAAATGAAAATGATCTGCTCGCTTGGAGTCGCCAAGTGCTGTTGTTCCTTTTTATACACACGTGCAGCCACACTGATGTCCAGTGCCGACAGACTACAAACTAATCACTTCCATGCAGATTATCTTGTGTTGTGCACCATTTGCACACACCCGTCAGGCCATACGTACAGTATATAGTGGGCGAAAGAGAGGAACCGTTTTCCTCTGTACAGGTGGATCCAATTCTTTTCCAGCTTTCGAAATTGTTGCACGTCATTCTGTAAAAGCCAATATGTTACATATGGAGCAGGCGATGCAAAGCCTCACTGATGCATGCATTTAAATGCTTTCCTCCACCGTATGCTCACAGTCTGTTCTGCTGATGATTGCTCCTCTGCTGCAGGTTGTCGCTCCCTGGCATTTGCTTTTTGTCACATCACTGGGCCTCTCAAAACAGAAGCTGCGGTGGAAGATTTAATTATCACTGTGTTGCTATCTTGGTGTCCATTACCTCTTAGAGTGGAGGCAGTATTCACAGGGAGTAACCAGAGTCAAGTCTTAAATTCATCCTGACAGTTCCAAACCGAACCACGCCGACCTCTCATCAAATCAGGCTGTGCTTTGTCTCCACAGAAGACAGAAAGGTGTAGAACGTCTCCAGAAAACCAATATGATTAAAGCTGGACGGGTGACAGCGCAGCTACTGTACCTAACTACCAGGTTAAATGGACTTATGTTGTGTGCAAGACGTCTCCCCTTCTTTGGGAATTCAGTGAAAACAGTTTCTGTTCTAAATTGTCATGTTAAAGTAATGCATAAGCGATCAAAGTGAGGGTGGCTCTGGCAGATCTCTTTTGCTGTGGTCTGGTAACTGTCAAGTTAGCAAATATTTTAATAACCGCTTGTGTAGTTGTTCCCTGTCTGGCAATAAATGAAGCTCAAAGCTACAAATGTGCCAACATTGATTTTTTTAGATTTGTTTTACAGAAAGGCAACAATCCCAAACATTACTACGGCATTCACATGTTGAATTCATACTGGATTTTCATATCTCTTGGTCCTTTGAGATCAAGAGGTGCTTGGGAAGACCTTGTTAAGTCATAAGGTTGCGGGACAGAGTTGTCTTCCAATGCCAGTACAGTTTAAGGAGAATGAAGGTCCAAGTCTTAGGGCCCTGGTGCTTCCTGTCTTACTGAATAGTTGTGAGACTCAGATGCTGTCCAGTGACTTAAGGTGATGACTAGATGTTTTTGGTACTAGGTCTTGTTGGAGGATCCTTTATTACAGCTGGAATTGATTTGTATCAAACCATCGGTGACTGAGGGAGACTCAAATGTCAGCTGTGACAATTTGTTTCTCTGGTCATGATCCAGCATACAGGTGCCTCAGTGTTGAGGATCCCAGAAGCTTCTGAAGGCCAACGGTACACCCACGTTTCACCTGGCTGCGGCAGATCGGTGGGTACTTTTGAGAAGTGGAGATGGGCTGGATGGTTGCCATCCAAGACTTAGTTTCTGTGAATGCTCTCAGTTGTCCAGGTAGTTTCCATAGTAGAGAAGCTTGAATCTTCGACGGGACTGGATTGCTTGATGCAAGGACGTTTAGCTTCAAATCACAGAAGCTTCCTCAACTAAAATACTTGCTCTGGTAGTCTGACTTCTGTCTGACCCTTGTCGAGAAGAACAAACAGAAGCCACAAAAGCTGGAGTTTTAAACCTAACCAGACACCTCCTACCGAGAGGCAGACTGCTATTGGCTAGTGACTAAACAGTTGCTTTCATTAGCACCTATTGTGCTCTAGTTAGCACCCTCCTAATGACAGGGTAGCTGTCCCTCTTAACGATGGGACTGCCGCCTCTCCTGATGGCATGAATGACTCATTACCATGAACAAAAGACTGAAACTGCTTTGATCCGAGTACCCCATTGTAAACAGGGGACAAAGCGTGTCTCAGACCCCCTCCCCGGTTAAGGCTGGGTTTCAACTGTTTCACATAGAATGCCTCCTTCACACCTCTCTCCTCTTTAGCTGAGGAAGCTTCTGTGATTTGAATCGAAACGTTCTTGCGTCAAGCAACCCAGTCCAGTCGAAGATTCAAGCTTCTCTACTATCCAAGACTTAGGGCAATTCCATAGTGTGGTAGATGCAGCCAGGTGAAACGTTGGTGTACCGTTGGCCTTCAGAAGCTGCTGGGATCCTCAATACTGAGGCACCTGTGTGCTGGATCATGACCAGAGAAACACACCGCATGACCAAAATGCCATATCCGACATTTGCATGCACTGGTGCATGCTCGCAGACAGCCCTGATTTCACACGTTGGTGGTACAAAATCAGTGGTACAGTGGTTATAGCAGAATCACAGTCGACTGCCGCTGCATACAGAAAACAATGACAAGCGAAGCGGGAATTTTGCCCTGTTAATTTGTAAAAGTAAGTCTTATACAGGCCCCGATGCTCATTGGTGCCGGTACTTATCCCCAGATTTCATAGCGTCAAACAGACTAGTGTCTGTGACTCCACCTGTCCCATCTCCTGCTGGGGGGACTGGGACAATGCAGTTGAAGTTGCTTGTCCAAGGACACAAACATGTTGCGTGAGTGGAAATAGAACTTTGGTTTACATATAGGTAGCTCAACTCTATTTCCGACTGAGTTACTTGCTCTAGTGTTAATTAGATGATAATGTACTTAATTGAAAATTGCAACAGCATTTCCAGTCTCCAAATGCAGTTTGTTTCATTTGGACACAAGTCTTCACCTCATTGTGTCTTTTCAATCATCCCATCATTGTGAACACTAAACTGTGCTGTATATAGTGCAACAATATTGTCAAGCTTGTGTTGTGCTTTTTATTTTAATTTAGTATGGCCATAGCATATTGTCACCCCACTGAGTCTGGCCTGCTTGAGGTTTCTTCCTGTATTAATAAAATGCTGAGGGAGTCTTTCTTCACAACATTTGCCAGTATGCTTGCTCATGGATTGGGGTATGTTCTAGCACCTCGAGGTGACTTGTGTTATGATTTGGATTTGCATAAATCAATTGCACTGAAGTTTGTTGAGCTTTCAGGCCACAAATATTAAAATATTGTATCAGTAAAGTTGACAATGTTCTGTCATAAACAATAAACAATAAAACCATATTAAAGCCCAAGAATGTGAATGTATTTTACATACGTCATAGCTTGTCCTCTAGTTATTATTATTTAGATTAATGTTGCAAGCACTGTGAGTCATGCCATCCCACTGGTGCCAATCAAACCAAATGTGCATTGGGACGGTGGTGTACTATTTATATTACTGTGGTTTCTTCATACAGTGAAATCCACCTCCATCCTGCTGCCATTACTGTTGTTTTCCGCGTGATATAGTTCTATATTATGACTTATTGGTGGCTTAATTTGGAGAATGAAAATCAAGTTGCCATTCCAGCTGGAATTTTTTGCTTTTCTTTCCCTTCTAGTGAGATTGCATATTTGATCATTCTAGCCTACAGTGGGACACGTGAGATCAGTCAAAGTAATTTGGACCACAGAGTTTCAGATTTAAATACATGTGGTGGCGATGACAGTCTGGGTGTGTGCAACCAACGGGTTCTAAAGCCAGTTTTAGAAGGTTCTGATGTTGTTACACTAATCCAGTCGAGTCTGCAACTCCCTCCAGAAAATGTATCCCATGCTGTTGTTGAAACCATGTCTAATCTAATTGTCACGGTAAAATGTGATCTCACTGCGTTACAGCAGTCAGAACCAGCTCCAGTGCCAACTTGTGTATTGTACACCACGGAAAAATGTGTCACGCGGCGGGCTCCCGCCAGAAACATCGGCGACTACGATCACGTCGCCAGTGACATGTGCTGGGTTTTCTCCTCTAGCGATGCCGCTGAATGCCAAAGTTAAAAAGGAATGCACAACACAGCTCTGAATTTTATGAGCGGAGGCTTTCCTGAGGAGTGACACACAGTAGATGTCAGAATATGATAAATGTAATTAACTTGCCTCATGGTTTCTTCGGGATTTGGTTGCAGCTCGGCAGAACATGCTTTTGTAGTTGTGTCAAGTCGGCACTGGATACAGTCATGGAGGAGAATTTATGACCACAGTCGTCTAATTAGTCTGTCGTATTTAAATTGTGACTCTCTCCTGTAGAAGTAAGGCCACGTTTTGCTTCGAGTGAATACATTTTCGTTTTAATGCTTGGCGATAACAAAGTGTGCTGCGATGTTTAATTCACAGGGGAAAATGTTGGAGCACCATGAGACTCTCGAAATACAGAAGATTAAATGGATTTGTGTAAACAACAAAGGGCTAGAAAGGATCAGGAAAAGTACAGACAGTCCAGAAGTAATTTGATGAGTCTTTGGAAAAGCCTAGGCATGCGTATAGGCTGTAAAATGTAGGGGCTAAACGGTGAGATAAATGAACAATAGTGAATGCAATCATTGAGTATGTCTGCAAATTAAACGGGCAAATATTGAGGAAAAAACGATTAAAATACAGCAAAGTTTGGTGCACCAGAACAATCCAAAAGGTCCAACCCTGCCACCTGCTGAACACTGCCACCTGCTGGATGATGGTTGGTGAATGCTGAAGATATGGTGTGGTTGTCAGTGAGAGAAAAAAACCAGAGAAATACTTATACAGCAGCTACCCAGCTAACACATAATGTTTTAGTAATGTTATATGTTGGTTATGTTTAGGTTATAATTATCAGAAATGTTTCTAGAACGTTTTCATAACATTATTACTTCCTTTTATATATTGGCAAGTCATGCTTATAGTTGAGGGAAATTTGCCAAACATATTAATTCTAGTCTCACCGACTTTCTTACTCCAAATTTCTTTCAGTGACTACACTATGAATTTAGGTAACATTACCAGAATGTTTTGGGAACATTTGGACTAAACATGTCTTTAGGTGACTTTATGTAACATTACCAGAAGGCTCTTGGAAGCAAAAATAAACTTTTCTTAAAAACATTCCCAGAATGTTAGGCCTAACATTCTCAAAACATTTTTGCTAATGTTATTGTCAAACGTTCTGGGAACCAAAGTGAAACTTAAAAACTTTCCCAGAATGCTAGGTCTAATGTTCTCAAAACGTATGTGCTCATGTTATTGTCAGACGTTCTGGGAACCAAAGAGAAACTTTTCTTAAAAACATTCCCAGAATGTTAGGCCTAAAATTTTCAAAATGTTTGTGCTAATGTTATTGTCAGACATTCTGGGAACCAAAGAGAAACTTTTCTTAAAAACATTCCCAGAATGTTAGGCCTAACATTTTCAAAACATTTGTGCTAATGTTATTGTCAGACGTTCTGGGAACCAAAGAGAAACTTTTCTTAAAAACATTCCCAGAATGTTAGGCCTAACATTTTCAAAACGTATGTGCTAATGTTATTGTCAAATGTTCTGGGAACCAAAGAGAAACTTTTCTTTTTGTGCTAATGTTAATGTCAAATGTTCTGGGAACCAAAGAGAAACTTTTCTTAAAAACATTCCTAGAATGTTAGGCCTAACATTCTCAAAATATTTGTGCTAGCGTTATTGTCAAACATTGTGGGAACCAAAAGGAAACTTTTGTTAAAAATGTTCCCAGAATGTTTGGCCTGACATTCTTAAAATGTTTGTGCTAATGTAATTTCAAACATTCTGGGTACCAAAGAGAAACTTTCCTTCAAAATGTTTCCAGAATGTTAGGTCTAATGTTCTCAAAATGTTTGTGCTAATGTTATTGTCAAGTGTTCTGGGAACCAAAGAGAAACTTTTCTTAAAAACGTTCCTAGAATGTTAGGCCTAACATTCTCAAATATTTGTGCTAGCGTTATTGGCAAACATTCTGGGAACCAAAAGGAAACTTTCGTTAAAAGCGTTCCCAGAATGTTTGACAATAACGCTAGCACAAATATTTTGAGAATGTTAGGCCTAACATTCTAGGAACGTTTTTAAGAAAAGTTTCTCTTTGGTTCCCAGAACACTTGACAAAAGCCTCCCTTCACCCTCACTCACACACGCACCCACACACTTGCTGTGCTCATGTGCACACCTGGAGCACTTGGGGGGGGGGAATTAAAGCCATTGCCTATAAGGGACCTGAGTGACTTGCCTGTCTCGCAAGGCATTGATCCGGGCTGAGTCGTAGCAGGATTTCTTGCAAACGGACAAAGCAGACACTTGTTCCTTCTCTCTCTCTGTCTCTCTCAACATGCAGTGCATAGCTTTAATGTTAGTCTAAAGCTACAATGTGTAGGATTTAGGGATGTTTATGATAAGAAATGGAATACAGCATTCCTAACCATTAGTGCTCATTACTGTATAATTACCTACAACAATGATTTGATGTGCTTTCCTAAGCTTAGAATGAGCCTTTGGGTCCCCTCATGAAGCGTACTTGATACTTATTCCAGCTTTTGCATTTTGTGGGATGTCTTGCAAAACTGAAATAATAAATAACTAAAATGAATAAATTAGTGGTTGCGACTCTGTACGCTGTTTGCTGTTTGCTAGCACAGGCTAACAAGTTTGAGAACCCTTATTTTTCTGAAACAGAATACATATTGTTTAGCTTGAGGGAAAGCATGGAAACATGAATCTCTATCACCAAAGAAGCAAAAAATGTGAAAGGGAAACACAGTTGTGACCGGCGATGGCATAATGCCTTCTGCAGCCTCACCACTAGATGACAGTAAATCCTACACACTGTAGCTTTAAATCTGCTTGTTGGTTGCTTTTTTTTTCAGTCAGTCAATAAAAGTGGTGTAAAGAACTCCTCAAGCATCTCGAATGCCAGCCTTTATCCTGTGACACAAATTGTGTTGCCTGTGCTTTCTATTGTGTATTACTTTGATTTTTCAGTTGAGATTGTACATTTTGGATAAGACTGTCCAACAGTAAAAGTATTATTTCTAAAAGCACCTGCAGCTGTGTGGATTCTTCTTCATATCAGTCGTTGTGTGTCTGTTGATCTATGTTTGCCGTTAAGCGCCAACACTTTCCTCTTTCCGTGTCGTCCTCGTTTTTAAGTGTCTGGTTTAGTAATTAAGAGATCTTTCCAAGTAGGTGAAACTTGCAGCCGTGGAGACTTCACGTTAGATCTCAGCTCTGAGCTCCCGTGCACAATCTCACCGGACTGCCTCGTGCATGGTCACAGTGGATTGTTTGGTGCAGTTGATGGATGAGCCAGTGGGATTTGTGATTTCTGTTCTTATAAATCATAAAGCTGGACCAGTACTGGGCACCTGTCTCTGGGTTTGCTGGAGTAGATGTGAATCTGTTTGTTTTTTTCCTGCTGTCTGTCTCCAGGCTGGTGGTTTGTCAGCACGTCGGAGGAGCAGGGTTGGGTTCCGGCCACATACCTGGACTCGCAGACTCACACCAGAGATGATTTGGATCTCGGCACTTCCAGGACTGGAGAAGGTTAGTGCATGCGCACGTTAAATTATTAGAATCATAAAGTTCAGAACAGCACAGGTCAGGCTGGCTGACTCGCTGGTCTACAAATGCGTGTTTGGAACCGATGACGATTTCACCACAACTCTGAGAAGCTTTTGGCAGACTTCCTGTTTCTGAGTGTCTCATCTCAAGCAGCAGTTTTAATTTGCGCTCATCATAAATTTACATACAAGGACACAATTCCAGTCACACATCTGGAACCTGGAAGACCACAGCCAGGCCCAGCTGGTACCAAAGTACAGCTGAAGGGTTTGCAATATTTTGGCACTGCAAAAAATTCCTTTTCGCTCCCCCAGCAGGCTGCAGCTTTTGCAGGAGCCTTGTTTTGTTGCGACCTTTTCCTCCCTCGTGTTTCGTCCGCCTGGTGGGACGGACTGTTTCATCAGCCTCTTTCTGCTTATGGGAAAGGGGAATTCTGCACAGATAAACTGGTGCAAACAGACAAGTTATGGACTTGTGTGCAAAAAAACAGTTCCGCCCATGTGTGCACTTTTATAACTTTTGTACACAAAAATGCACATTGGACTGTGAATACAGAGTCAACAACCATGTCCATGCTATAATTTGAGAGATGTTTGTTTGTGCTTTTGCTTTTCTGAGGAACTTATGCCAGTTTCTACCAAATTTGTAGTGTGCACGGAGATTGAACTCTAGTATTTTCCTGAAGGGGTCGGTTTTGGCAAAGGTAAAGATCCTTGAGGCAAATTGTAAACATTTTGCTCTCTCTGTCTGTTTGTTGCGTTACTCCTCCCAAGTCCTTTGGCTGATTTCCACCAAACTTGACATTGACAGTCAACCTCAGAATTGCTGTTAAAGTGTTTGTTTTGACAAATGTTAAAGGGGTCAGTTGTCAAAATTGTGATTTTTCACTCTGATGTCCACCAAATATGACACACGTATGGGTTCTGGAAGTACCCAAGTGAGGTCCACTTTGCCAGAGGGCAGTCATTAGGGTCAAGGTCATATCTGTTTGTTTGTTGGCCTCCTACTCCCAAGTCCTCCTGTTGATTTCTAACAAACTAGTTATGTCAATGAAGGTTGACCCTGAAATTGCCATTAAAAAAAACTCAATTTGGCAAATGTCAAAGTAACAGAATTTGATTTCCTACCTCATTTGGACCACATGTGACACACTTATGTGGATTCCAGAATTTTGATGGCAAGGTGAGCCAGAAGTCAGTCATTTGGGTGAAGGTCAAGGTTGCTGGGGTGAAATACCACATTACCATAGTTGTTATTGTCTTTATGTCCGTGGGTGTCATTACTTAGTGCTTCAAAAGAATTAAAGCCCCGCCCATTCCCATTTTCACAGATATACTGTAAGACCACAGTTTGAAACCTTGTGCATACTGTGGAAAACTTGGAGGGTGTCCGTGATCACCAGGAGGTACTTCAGGGGTGCTAAGGATATGTTAAGATTGTACAATAAGCACAGTTGTTTTTGCAAGTCACATGGTACTAGATGGTGAATTATGTCAACTGACCATGTTCAAGATCGCATCGATGGCCAACTGTGATGTGTACACACCGGTCTGTCGTCGTTATAGATCACGACCTTCAAGGATGCATAGCCATCAAATTAAGAACTTCAAACTGTAGGTCAACTCAGGAATCAAATTCTTCTTATGCTACTTCATGCCAGTAGGGGGCGCAGTATCACTGTAGCTTATAGTGCTGGAAATCTCACCCCAACAAAGATACTGCAAATAACAAGTTTCAATTTTCAGTTAATAAAGAAATATACAAATAAAACTGAAAAGGGTTGAGAGAAGAGAATTAACATAGATGAATGAATGAATGAATGAATGAATGAATGAAAACTGTTTATTTCGAACATTTGATACAACAACAATTACAAGATAGATCAGTAAAGACAACAACAAAAAAGTTCCTACTGTGTACATAACATGTCCGAAAAGGGGTAGGGTGAAGCATCAGCTTATTTATCCCTACCCCTTCTTCCCCACAACCAGTAATACCCTTTGCCACATATACACATAGATTCCTACACACCTAAACCAATATATATATATATATATATATATATATATATATATATATATATATATATATATATATATATATATATATATATATATATACACACATATATATATACACACATATATATATATATATACACACATATATATATATATATACACACATATATATATACATACACACATCAACATACATACACATATACATACACATACATACACATATACACACATATACATATATACATATATATACACATATATATACACAAACATAAATATACACCTACACATACCTACTTACATACAAAATACTATATATTTACAAGCCGAAGCAAAAAACAAAAACACCCTAACCCTCATTACCCTTCCTCCTCCCTATACCCAGAACAAACCATATTTTTGTACCGCTGTTTGAACTGGTTCATGCTTGGACATTGCTTGAGCCCCACTCCCAATCTGTTCCACATCCTCACCCCACAGACAGAAATACAGAAACCTTTTAATGTTGTTCGTGCCCACTGATGCTTTAAATTAAATTTCCCCCTCAGACTGTAATCCCCTGATCTGTTAAAAAACATATTTTAATATTTGCTGGAAGTAAATTGTTTATTGCTTTATACACAATTTGTACTGTTTGAAAATGAACCAAGTCTATGAATTTTAAGAATTTGGATTGTAAAAATAGTGGATTTGTATGATCTCTATAGCCAGTATTATGAATAATTCTTATAGCTCTTTTCTGCATTACTGATAGTGATTGTGTTGTACCTTTATAAGTATTACCCCATACCTCTGCACAGTACTGTAAATATGGTAAAACCAGTGAGCAGTAAAGAATGCGGAGTGAGTTGTGGTCCAGAATATGTTTCGCTTTGTTTAGAACTGAAATGCTTCTTGACAGTTTACTTTGTATATGTTTTATATGAGTCTTCCAGTTTATCTTATCATCTATTATCACCCCCAGAAACTTATTTTCATGTACCCTTTCAATATCTACCCCCTCGACTTGTAACTGAACCTGTATGTCTGTATTACAATAGCCAAATAACATGTATTTTGTTTTACTTAAGTTTAATGATAATTTGTTTCTGTCAAACCATATTTTCAATTTTCCCATTTCTATACTGATCCTCCTCAGTAACTCCTGCAAATCCCCCCCTGAACAAAAAATGCTTGTGTCATCTGCAAATAATACTAATTTTAATATTTTGGAAACATTGACAATATCATTTATATAAATTAGAAACAGTTTTGGACCCAATACTGACCCCTGTGGGACGCCACAAGCATTGTCCAAGCATGATGATGTATATTCCCCCAACTTCACAAACTGTTTTCTGTTACTTAAGTAGCTTCTCACCCAGTGCAACACCAACCCCCTAATCCCATACTGTTCAAGTTTATTGATTAATATGTCATGATTGATTGTATCAAAAGCCTTTTTAAGGTCTATAAATATTCCAACTGAATGTAATTTGTGGTCTATGGCGTTTGTAATCTCCTCAACTGATTCTATTAATGCAAGTGATGTTGAACTATGTGCTCTGAATCCATATTGACTATCAGTAAGTAATTTATGTTTATTTATGAATTTGTCTAATCTATTGTTGAATAACTTTTCTAATAATTTGGAAAATTGTGGAAGCAAAGAAACAGATCTATAATTTGTGAAGTGGTGTCTATCCCCAGTCTTATACAGCGGCACAACCTTAGCTATTTTCATTTGATTGGGAAATTTACCAGTTTGAAATGATAAGTTACAGATGTATGTTAATGGTTCTACAATCCATTCAATGACCTGTTTTACCACCACCATATCAATTTCATTTAAATCGGTAGATGTTTTATATTTACAATTATTCACAATGTCTATAATTTCTTTTCCATCCACTGCTGTGAGGAACATTGAACAGGGATTTCTTTCTATGAGATTATTATTATTATTATTATTATTATTATTAGATCCCGTTTAGCAGAGGCTACACTTTATTTTGCAATGCTTAAACTAGTAAGAAAAAAGGAGACACGGTGAACTTGTTCCTCCAGTGTGCTCGGTGGTATGTTAATTTGGGCAAGTTTAGCAACTTTGCTTCCTAACACAAGCGCAGTTTGCTGATGCTCATGTGGGTATATTAGTTTATTTTAAAAGCAGTGCGATTTAGAGGGTGTTCCTGTTACAAGACAAAAGCTGCCATTTCAGGTGACAAAGGGCAACGCACAGCACAGTGTAAACAAAGCAAACTACTGTAGTTTGGTTCAGTTTTTTTTTTTTGTTTTTTTTTACATTTGATAATTTACATTAACACCTTAAATTCACCCATTCACAGAGTGCAGCCGTGCACATCAGGGGCAACTTTGGAATTACGCACCTCAATAATGCAATTCTGTTTTTCTTTCCTGTTTCTTGTTTCTTCAGCTTGGTAAAACTTTGTTAACTTTGTAACTATTGGTATGGCCTAAACAGTGGGTCACCCCTCTGAGTCTGGTCTGCTTGAGGTTTCTTCCTCATCATCATTAGAGGGAGTTTTTCTTTACCACTATCATCTGTGTGCTTGCTCTAGGGGTTGATAAGGTTAGACTTTACTCGTGTGAAGCGCCGTGAGGCAGCTTTGTTGTGATTTGGCACTGTAGAAACAAAATAAATTAAAATTAATTGAATTGAACAGCGTGGGACCTTGCTTGGGGTCACCTTTGTGATTTTATTGTGTGATTGGGGAATTGAACATATGACGCTCTGAACACAATCCCCCTTCTTGAACCTCCTTTAGAATTTCTTTCATGGATCAGATCCTAGTATTTGACCTTTTTTTCTCCACTGTTGCCATGTGCTACATTCTCTTCATCTGGTAGGGTAAATGAATATATGTTTTTTTCTCAAATGGTGAGCAGACGGGATATCGTTTTTTTCTTGACATTGTCAGTATTGTCAGTAACTATGCCCAGTTCCTTTCTGTGTTGAATTTGCATGTTTGTCCCATATCTGCTTGGGATTTTGCCCACTAGGGTCAGCTCCGTTCTCTGCCCTTGACCAAGGCAATGTCTCTCAATCTGGAGTTGGTCCCCAGGCGTTGGACTGTGACTGCCCACTGACCCTTGTATCCAGCGATAAATAGGATGGGTTACATGCAGAAAACGGGCAGTACGATTGCTTACTCGTTAGCAATATTGCCTTAAGGCAAGAAGTTCGTGGGATTGCTCCCCTCCTGGTCCTTTCGTTGCAGAGTTTGCATGTTCTTCCCGTTCATGTGGGTGCCCTTCCAATTCCCCGGCTTCCTCCCACTTCCAAAGACATGCAAGTTGGGTGAATTGGAATCTTTTAAATCGACTGTAGGTGTGACTGTGTTTGTCTTTCTGAATGTGGCCCTGCGACACACTGGAAGCCTGTCCAGGGTGTACCCCATCTCTTGTACCCCTTCACCCTTAATTGGAATAAGCAGATACACAGTGCCATCTAAAAGTATTGGCCCCCCTTGGTGTTTCACACATTTCATGATGAAGTGGTATAGAGGAAGATTTTCTTAAAAAGAAGACCCAAACGTTCAGCTACAATTTGCCAGAAGGTACATCTGAGATGCAAGCCTAGATTTGATGTTTTGGTGAAAGAAAATCCTCCTCTATACCACTTTATCTTGAAGCTGTGTAACTGGGGATACAAAATGTAAAACACGCACTATGCACACCTTCTGGGTTGTCTAGGTGGCTTTCCTCGCTCTCCTTGCACAGTCACTCAGTTTTTGAGAACTGTCTACTCCACACAGATTTACCATAGAGTGCCACACTGTTTGTATTTCTTCATAGCTGATGTAAATAAAGTCATATTGTCAATATATATGTCACTGTCTGATTATATGTGTCTGAATATGTCAGTAAAGACATGTTAAGTGACTTGGACGTGTTCATGTATCCATCCCCTGACTTGTCTGAAGAAAACTGGCAATTAAACTGATTATTTACAGGTATTATACCAAAGGGGCTGATTATGTATGGAACCCATTATCTTGGATTTTATATTTTGAATTAATTTATATCAAGTTCAAGAGATTTGCTTTGAGTTTGGGTCTAAGGAAGATAATTTTAGAATTTTTTTATATTGAGAAGCCTGATTTACTTTTTGTGTTTGAAACGGCATAAACAAATTAAAATGAGTGGAATCCCAATGGGTCCAGTACTTTTGAAGGGCACTGTAGAGATTGAATGAATAAATGCAGATGACAGATTTCTTTTTCTAAATTCATGTACGAACAATGACAATAAAGGCTCATCTCTGCAGGGTAAATGGTCTAACCTTTGTTTGATCTCACATGCTTTTCTCCCAGTTTTAATAGATTTATTTTCCTCTCACACAGGGAACTTTTGTGCACCTGTACATTTGTAACATTTGAATTTCGCACAGTCTTGGCAAATGGATCAAATGTTTTTAAATGCTCGATGAGTCATCTCAGCAGTCATAACTGGGCTGTTCTTGCAGGCTTTCAAACATGCAGTCTGTACTGGGAGTAGATCTAACAGTCCTGTTGAAGGGACATTGTTTTACTATTGACTGACGCTCTCTAATGATTTTATGCAGGAAGACTCAAGTGCGCACACACACACACACACACACACACACACACACACACACACACACACACACACACACACACACACACACACACACACACACACACACACACACACACACACACACACACACACACACACACACACACTGTAAGTAGGCCCATTTTCCCATCAGCCCTGATGTCTCTGCTTTTCCACACTTCATTTTGTATCTGTGATCAGCCCCTTCTCATTTGTTGTCATCTCTTTCACGTCATTATCTGCGCGATCTGAAGCGTAATTCTGCTGCCAGCTCGGCTCACTGGAGACGAACCGACAGGCAGAACCTGGCCTGCTGAGATTACCCCCAAATAACATTTCCCCACGTGCCTGATATTCAATTAAGAGGTCAACAGGGATGTGGTGGTGATCATTAGGATGGATGGAAAGCAGAAGACAGCATGAGAGGGAACAACAAGCACCGGAATTATGAAGAAGAGGAAGAGAGGGCAGATGTTAAGCAGACAGAAAGATGCAAGAGATTAAGTTAAGGAAGGGCCAGAGCTGTTTGGATGGAGCAACAGAAGAGAAATTGGATTATCACAGATGAGAGAAAGAGACGGGAGATGAGTGTCATGTCTTCATTACTGTGTTTTGTTCTTTATGTGACCTGCAAGAATTACGTTGAGAATGTTGTGTGGGCCGCCAGAAGAGGAGGTACTGCTGGCCCACCACCAGAGGGCGCCCTGCCTGAAGTGCGGGCTTCAGGCACGAGAGGGCGCTGCCGCCACGGACACAGCCGGGAGTGACAGCTGTTACTCATTACTTCCTGACAGCTGTCACTCATTCTTCATCACCTCACTCCATAAAACCCAGACGTCATCTCCACCTCATCGCCGAGATATCGTACTTCATTGAAGGTAATATCCTCAGCCGTTTTGTGTTACAATATATCTGTATATTGTGAGTGTTTGCAGGAGTACCGGTTCCTCTTTCTGTGGAAGCTGAGTGAGTGCAGGACGGCACTCTTTTCCCCTGAGGAATCACTGCGGTACTCATCACATATTGAGTGAGAGGTGGAGGTGGCATTCCCACCGTTGTTGTTACTGGGTGTACACACACCCACACTTGACTGTCTTTGTTCTCGCCAGCAGTACCAGATCCGACAGTCGGAGACGGTGATCACCTGGGAATTCGGGACTTGGCGGCTCCAGTATTCACCAGGTTCGGTGGTGGCGGAAATCGTGTGGTTCCGGCCCTTCTCAGGACAGACTTCTATCCTCGAGCCTGCCCACACGTCACCTTTGTAATTTGACTGTAATCATTTTCTGAGATTGTCTGTATATTCGTTGTGCACATTTCACAACATTAAATTGTTCCTTTTTTGCTCATCTATTGACCGTTCATTTGCGCCCCCTGTTGTGGGTCCGTGTCACTACACTTTCACAACAGAGAAGATAACATGTCATGACTGTTGGCTTGTCATCGACTTTGGAGCTTGAGTGAGGTGTTTTCCTGTTTCGACGATGCTTTTTATTTTCTAATTGTTCAATTTGATGTGATGCAGTTCTTTAATGAAGACATTCATTTTCCATGATTAATTAGAATAAAGCAAAAGTGGCATTGCTTACCTTCAAATACACATTTCATGAAAAATAAAGGTTTTTCTTTAGGTTTTTACTACTGTGCTGTAGCACCTTGGTGTTACCACTGCTCACCCTTTGTTCCACATACAGTAGCAGAAATTGTACCACACAAGAAGTCCAAAAGAAGAAGACAGCTGTTGTTAGCCCAGCATGTCTTTCCCATTCTGAATCTGTATGACGGTATTAACATACTGTGAACCAAATGCAAAGATCAAACAGATACATTTATCCATTATGTATGCATAACATGATCAGACATGTTGATATTGCTTTTACCTTGCAAAGTCAACCTTTACTACAGTATGACCAGTCTCATGAGCCCTTGCATTGACCTTTGAAGTGGAAGTTGGAGCAAAATAAGTTAATGCATTTGGTTTGTAATGTTAAAATTTAGCCACTGGCCAGGTCATAGTACATTTAGATCGATGCAGGGGTCTGTGTATAGATGTAGGCATATCATTTAGTTTAAAATCAATTTTCGCTTGTCGATTAAATGTTTCATCCCTAATATGTGTGTATGTATATTATATATATGCTCTGAGTTTATCCTATGGAAGCCTTGAGGACAGTTTCAACACTTGTTGCTGTAGTTTCTTAGCCTGCACTGGGGAATGGGCACCTCCCTGTCAAGACATAAGCTCCTTTTTTATTTTTTATTTTTTTTGTGGTTGTGGCAGTGAGTGTTATGTAATATGCCACTTTAACATTTGTCAGATGTTGGGTGTTTCATTGGCTTGACATATATACATGGTATATGAAAGCTGTAGTGTTACATTTCCTTCATAGTCATCCTCATCCAAGCGGTCAGTGAGCACTCACGCCCTGTGGATTGGAGGTGTTGTCATACTGTCACAGACCACTCCCCTTAGGCTAAGAATGTCACAGGATAAATGCTCAGAATATTATTGGATTAATTTGCACAGGAGATGAGTGCGCACACAAGCACATTTGAACGTTGTGTGCAAAAAATAAAATAAAATAAAAATGCATTGCCTTGTCCGCTGGGTGTGCACGTTGCACGCGTGAGTGGATTAGTATCTGCCTGAAGTTGTGAGTTTTTGTTTTATTACCCAACAGACACGTGCACAGATCACCAACCTGCTCCTGGAGATCACCGACCTCAGATGTTTTCCCAATTCTCCTTGCTGCATCCATTCCTACTTTAAGTCAAGTATCGTCTGCAAATCAAGAACGAGAAAATACCTCACTTGACCAATCAGCTGTTGTTGTAGAAAATACACACGGGAATCATAGAGGGTAGGTGATCTGCAGGAGCAGGGTTGATGACCTCCCCGATCCCCCACCACCCTTTTAGGGTTTACCCATTGAAGCATGTCTAACTTCTTTGAGCTCTTATCAATGATGAACTAATGCCGGTCTCAACCATGCAACCTCACAAGACTGTCTGTCTCCCTGTGTGTGTCTTTTTTTTTTTAAACACATGCATGCACACTCAGTGCATTTTAGCAATTGTAAAAGTCCAAAAACACTGAGGGCATGTGAACTTCCATGTATGCACCTGCTGTTGACAGACCCTTACAGACATGGAAAGATTAATTTGGCCATACATGTCTGTCGATGTCCCCTTCTTGAGCTGACATCCCATTTTCACCTCTGAGTTCTTATATCTTTGCTCCATTCACCTCTCAAATGTGGATTTATTTTTGCAATGGATTCTACTGACACATTCTATCACATCTTGCATTGGCATTCTTGGTGTTCTTCTCCTGTACAAAACATGAAACTAGAGTGACACACTAAGTGGAAATCAGATGAAATGTCAGTGACTTATGGAAACAAATACGTGTGTATAATCATACTGGGCAGAGTCGTACTGTGTGTTCTATGTGCAGTTCTGTGCACTGAACGGTCACATGCATACCATATGATTCAATACAAATACATGTATTGTGACACTGCTACTGAATGGGTGTAATTTTTGAGCAGGTGAACATTGGTAAAATGTCTTGTCTCAGTGACTGTCAAATTGTGGCAGTTCCTGGGGAATAGTCTTGGTGGTAAATCTTGAAGGTATAAGATGCTGCCACTACAGTTGTGCAATGTTTAAAACTGTTGTGGAAGGTTTCTCAAACTGTTGTCCTGAAATCGTACTTGGTTTTGTTGCAGTCTTGAAGGGAATGCTGATCACTATTGGATATTTGTGTCGAATTGGGGTTCTAGACCAGTTATGTTATTTTATTTTTTTTTACCAAATCATGCGGCATCATGGACATTCTTGTTTCATCATAGCTCCATCTTTTGCAGTCTTACTAGACTTTTGATGGTGGCTCTTGGTTCAGTCATGATGAATCATCTTCTACGTTGTGATGTTGTCATGAGTTGATTTTTATACAGGATGTAGTCAAGTTTCACCACAACGTAGACATGGTCATAATTCGTGAATGCTGCAACGGGGCTTTCAAAACTTTACCCAGTTAGAGTTCATTGTATGTTGTTGGATTACATTAAAATTTGCTGATCATCTGAATAAATTAACAAAAATATTTAGCCACCAAAAAACAAACATCGTTCAATATATAAAACAATGGTTAAAAAAATATCATAGGCCACCGAACTGTAAGTGTTGTAAGTGTCTAAACGTGTTTGCCCATGTTAGCCGACGTATCCCAAATTGTTGCTGTTCTGTTTACGATGTCAATCCAACTGTTAAGTAAAGTGAAGTTCTGACTTCTGTTTGAGGTGCGGTGCCATTCAGAGATGCGTGTGGTATCTGTTCCAGAAACCGTCCTGTACACCGGCAACATTTCCTGTATATTCGTTTTGTAATTTGTGTCGGTACCATAGCCCAAGCAGAGGGTCACCCCTTTGAGTCTGGTCTGCTTGAGGTTTCTTCCTCAGAGGGAGTTTGTCCTTACCACTGTCTCCTGGGTGCTTGCTCTGGGTTTGATAAGGTTTAACCTTACTTATTTGGTGCTATATAAATGAAATAAATTGAATTTAATTGAAATTGACTTACATACTGTGTCATTTTAGTCCATAATGTCTTTTTTTATTACAGTACAGCACTGTGGCTTACTGGTTAGCACTGTTGCCTCAAAGCAAAAAGGTCATGGGATCAAGTCCCACCTGTGGCCTTTCTGTGTGGAGTTTGCGTGTTCTCCCCTTGTTTGTGTGGGTTCTCTCCGGGTGCTCCGGCTTCCTCCCACATCCAAAGACATGCAGGTTAGGTGGATTGGAAACTTGTAGTTGTCCGTAGGTGTGTGTGTCCGGGTGTGAATGTGTTTGTTTGTCTATATGTGGCCCTGTGACAGGCTGACGTCCTGTCCAAGGTGTACCTTGCCTCACGCCCTATGACTGCTGGGATAGGCTCCAGCCTCCCTCCACCCCTGTGACCCTCAATTGGAGTACACGGGTATAGAACATGGATGTATTTTAACCTAAAAAAAACAGTCCCTTTAACCACTATAAGAAATGCTCTCCTGGCTTCATACATTGACCTGCAATTTTTTTTTCTTTTGCCATTTTACTTAGGAAACATTTGTTTTCCACTAACAGCTGTTTGGCTTTTGTTCAGTTTGCTAATACCTGCTTCTTACGATGACGCGATGTTTGTTTTTCCTCTTTTGGTTGCTCCTCATTCTCATTAGTTACTAAGAGACGCAAGGCTCATCTCAAGAGGCTGGACCGCCGCTGGACCTTGGGGGGTATCGTCAACCGCCAGCAGAGCAGAGGTGAGCACGGAGTCAGCAGGCTCACACACACACACACACACACACACACACACACACACACACACACACACACACGCACACACACAAGCTTCTCTAATCGCACACTAATACTGCTGCACAAATTGCGCAATGCACACTCCCTCTTTGCCTTTCTTCTCCGTCTTTCACCATTTTCCGGTCACTTCATAAATGCCTTGTTGGCACGAATGTCGGGTAAGTCATCGTCATCCGCACGACTCCAAACATCAGTCGCTGACGTATATGCAAAATGTGTTTTATAGTGATGAAAATAAATGGATAAGGATTCCAATACTAGAAACAGTACAGTCACAACTAAAGCAAAACTTATTACAGTGGTCCCTCGTTTAAAAATAACCCGCAATAGGTGAAATCCGCGAAGTAGAAAGCGTTATTTTTTACAATTATTATAAACTTTTTAAGGCTGTAAAACCCCTCACTACACACTTTATACACTTTTCTCAAACAGGCATTAACATTTTCTCACTTTTCTCTCGTGTGTAAACACTCTCAAAGTTCAAACCTTAGTAGAAAAATAAGACCAACCTGTTTTCAGGCCCAAACATTTATTTGAGAAATAAAAATAAAACGTTTTCCTATAAATAATTATGATGGCTTTTAGAACTAACAAATTTAATTTTAATGATCAACCTACAATGTTGGACACATAAGAAATTATTAATAGTGACTGACCAGTATTTCACAGTTCCTCTGATTGCGCCTCTTCGTCCTGGCGCCGCTCCGCTGTCGCGTCTTTTTCCACTGATTGACACCTCGGTGCAGGTGTCATTTTCCGAGTGAAGAACACAGTTATGAGTAGTTGTTGGCACTCTTTTTTCTTCTGGGCGAGAAGATTCTTATAAACAGACACGCAGAACGGTGCCGCGACTGGCCTGCTTGATGAGGACACAGAACACAATGCGCTGTAAAAAAAAAAAAAAGCATGCAAAATTGGACTAAAAAAATCTGCAAAACTGCAAGGCCGTGAAAGGTGAACCACATTATAGCGAGGGACCACTGTATCTCACATATATATATACATATGAGGTCTATTAGAAAAGAAACCACCAGTTTTATTTTTTAAAAAACTATATGGATTTGAATCACGTGTGATTACATCAGCCAAGCTTGAACCCTCGTGCGCATGCGTGAGTTTTTTCACGCATGTCAGTGATGTCATTCGCCTGTGAGCACGCCTTGTGGGAGGAGTGGTCCAGCCCCCTCGTCGGATTTTCATTGTCTGAGAAGTTGCTGAGAGACTGGCGCTGTGCTTGATCAAAATTTTTTCAGAAACTGTGAGGCACATCCGAGTGGATACCATTCAAGAAATTCAGCTGGTTTTCTGTGAAAATTTTAACGGCTGATGAGAGATTTTGGATTGTTTCTATCTCTGTAAGGACTTCCCACAGAGCGGGACGTCGCGCAGCGCTCCGAGGCGACGTCGTCATCCTGTTTCAAGCTGAAAACCTCCAAATTTAAGCCTCTGTTGACCCAGGATGTCGTGAGAGAACAGAGAACTTTCAGAAGAGGTCGGAATCAGCAGTTTATCCGGACATTCCACTGCTAAAGGAGATTTTTTTAATGAAAGACATGCGGACGGATTGGCGCGTGTGCAGCGCGCCCGCCACAGGAAAAACACCTCCGTATTGATAACCATTTGTAAAATCCAGGCGGCTTTTGGTGGCTTTCAGTTGAGTGAGTATCTGAGAAATTGTTTAACAGCAGGGCATGTTCCAACTTGTCCTTAAGGCTTCCAACGGAGGTGTTTTTCCTGTGGCGGGCATGCCACGCCAGCTGCGAGCCGATGCGCCAATCCGTCCGCACGTCTTTCATTAAAAAAATCTCCTTTAACAGTGGAATTTCCGGATAAACTGCTGATTCCGACCTCTTCTGAAAGTTCTCTGTTCTCTCACGACGTCCTGGGTCTACAGAGGCTTAAATTTGGAGGTTTTCAGCTTAAAACAGGATGACGATGTCGCCTCGGAGTGCTGCGCGATGTCCCGCTCCGTGGGAAGTCCTTACAGCGATAGAAACAATCCAAAATCTCTCATCAGCCGTTAAAATTTTCACAGAAAACCAGCTGAATTTCTTGAATGGTGTCCACTCGGATGTGCCTCACAGTTTTTGAAAAAATTTTGATCAAGCACAGCGCCAGTCTCTCAGCAACTTCTCAGACAAAGGAATTCCGTCGAGGGGGCTGGACCACTCCTTCCACAAGGCGTGCTCACAGGCGAATGACGTCACCGACAGGCGTGAAAAAAACTCTCGCATGCCCACGAGGGTTCAAGCTTGGCTGATGTAATCACACGTGATTCAAATCCATATGGTTTTTAAAAAAAATTATAAGGTCGGATACTTTTCTAACAGACCTCGTAGAGTATGATTCATGCAGGATCACTGCTTTACTGCCGTTGGAAGTAAATGAGTGTTTAGGAGGTTCTGTTTTTTTATTGATTTCATAAATAGATGGGTGTTGGAGTGCCACTAACCATGTGTGTCATTAGCAAGAGTTGAGCTTCCACCTGTACATGTGCTCATAATGAATAATTAAATAAATTAACCAAATCTATGTGTGAGCATGGTTTTAAAATCTGGCAAGAAAGTGCAGTTGCATGTTTTTTTTTTTGTCGTCCTTGTTTTTGGCAACCAAAATATTCCAGTGCTTCTTTGCCCATTATATTCAGATTTAAGGTGGGTCAAACTGTGTGATCCATGTCGCAGTTTTTTTGGACAATACCACTTTCAAACTATGGTATATTATGAAGAAAGTGATTTATGCTGAATTGCAATTATTTTTTGTTGTCTTGCACCAACTGAAAGTTCCGGACAAGCCCCAAATTACAAATACAGCTTCTTTTTGTTCAACCTAACAAGCATTGCTGTTTCTTTTTGACAGTTCACATAGTCTTGTCATAGGGGGCGTACAGCGTGAAGCTTTGGTTTAGTGAGAATATAGTCTGACTCCCTTACCCAGTACACACCTTCTACTAAAAACAAATAGTAGAACCTCAGATCCACTTAGCTGGCCTCATTCTTCCACAGTCTTACAAACTTCATCTCCACATGGTAAACAACCTCATTTACATCCTTACTTTTCAGCCAACAACAACTGGGCCTCCAGTATGTACTACTGGGAGCAGCATATTGGGTGGCCATGAGTCAACTTTGACTGTAAAATGTAAAACATCGCTCCATCAACCTTGGACGCTCTTCAACTCACAGGGAGCAACTAAATAATTGAGCTACGTTCAACAGATTTGGATAATTAAAGCTATTCGACTCTCGCAGCACAAAAGCAACAACCTTGACGGCCGCCGAGCGCTGTGAATATAAACAACAGTGTAACAGAGCTGCTGCTGCTTAATTAAAGTAAGCCTCCCCATGTTTTAAATTCTGTTACACTTTAATGACTTTTGCATTCTGCTTGTAATACTTGGAGAGAAAAAAAAGCAGCAGCAAAACAGGAGTTTGCTCATTTTTAATGTTTGCATTTGTCAGATCTGTGTGTTGGGTGTGTATCAGGCCACACATCGCCAGGCACATCAAACTACATAACCACTTTGAGTCCTGGAAAGCATGGCAACCACTGGTCCATCCCCACTTCTCAAAAGTAACCATCCATCTGCCACAGTCAGGTGAAACGTGGGTGTCCCCGTGACCTTCTCGAGCCACTGAGATCCTCCACACTGAGGCACCAGTGTGCTGGATCATACCCAAGGAAGCGCGCCACATGATCAAAATGTCACAGCTGATGTTAACCTCAAGTGGTAAGCTTCAATGGTCCTAAATGAGGCATACCTGGAAGAAGAAGAAGTTGCAGTTCCTTGAGTGGCCACTTGAGGCTGGTTCCAAAAATGAGTAGATTCTCAACGGAGCCCATGTTAAAGTGTTCAACTTTAGAGCAAAAATAAACATGTTTCCAGCCTGGTCAAAAAAAACAAAACAGTTTTGGTCTCTGTAGATAGTTTCTGTCTCCATGACAGCTGCACGGGGGTGAATGTTTTCTAACTTCTGAGTTAAAGACATTTCAAGCTGTGCATAATTAGGGGTGTGGTCACTTTGAATGAGAACTTGTGTGTGTCCACTGAGTAGTGGGGAACAGTGTCTGTCCTTTATGCATTTTATTACAAATGCCTGTTATAATATGGAGTTGATCCGGTCATTAAATGAGGCAGGTCCCGATTCAAGGTCAGGCTTTTAAATCAAGGAAATACGTAAGCCTAATTGGAGCTGGGGATGCCCTGTAGATCGTTTGGCGCCTCCTGGCTGTAACTAATCTGTTACATACGTGTATCGGCTTTTGTCCGTTTCATACGTGTATCGGAATTTGTCCGTTTCATACGTGTAATGGACAGCCCAGTGTCACATTTTTTTTCGTGCTCCCGTCATGAAATGAGTCAAATTTTTGTGACTTTTTTTTTTTAACTCACTATTAATAACCCTACTCCTACACCCAACCCTAACCTTAACCATAACCAAACCCTACTCCTTCCCCTAACCCTAACCATAACCACCCCCTGCTTCACTTTTAATTTCATGCAGCCATCACAGAATGAATTAGAATGAATTTGTGCTGCCGTGACGAAAATAAGGGAGTTTTCTTCACAATATCATGAACCAATAGATTAATGTGTATTTCATACTCCTGAATCACAACATGCCGTGAGACGGGTTGATAATGGAATTTGTCCGTTTTATACATATAACAGAATTTGTCCGTTTTATACATAGAGAGGATTTTCTCTGTTTTATACAGGATTTTCTCCATTTTATACATATAGCGGACTTTGAATATAATGGACAAAATTCGTCAGTCCACCTGAATGCATTATATGCAAGTTTTACTGTACTTTATAAATAACTTATGATTCTTCTAAAAGAGTGCATTATTCCATGAAGTAGTTAACTTTTCATGGTATCATAATACTCATATAAAAAAGATATGATACAGATCTCACGATATGTTTGTCATGATAAGTGATGTATCGTTCCACCCCTTCATAGTTTTACTACGTTTGTGGAAGTTGTTCCCGGAACTTTGCAACCTCCTTTAAACATCTGAAAATGCTCCGTTTTCCATTGTCATATTAAAGACTGGATTGAGAGGCTTGAGTAGACCAGCAGGCGACAGGGCAAACATTAGTGATCTGTCAGACCACATCAAATACAATGTTGAGTCCATTGGGACTGTATGTGCTTTTAGCCTGGACAAGTATTCAGTAACTTGCACTACGCTGCACAAAGTTTAAAACAAATGTGGGCCGTTCGAGGAATTCAAACTGTTGACCTATTAAAAGCAGTGGGCTTTGAAAGGATTATCACTGCAATATATCTTTCACGTGTGACAGATACTGTAGGAGGTCAGGCAAACAGTGCCTGGCCAAGTCTGCAGGAGTGTTACCTAAATGGATAAGTCTCCCAAAACTGTAAAGACTTGGACTCAATGAGCGGCTGGAAAGTGTGAAAGTGGGGCAGCAGTCCAATCTTTGGACTGGATTTAATCACACAGACCTCAGTCTCTACAGAGCTAGGATGAGTCACCCGGCTAACTGTCGCCACCAGAGAATGAGGCCATGAAACGCTTTTGGTGACTATGATCTTAAATTGCAGCATCACCCTGTAGCACAAACATTCATAGGGACTTTTTAAAGAAAGCCTCTTTTCAACCATGTGGGATTTTATCGTTGGTGGAAGCTCGTTTGTACGCTCCTTCCACAATCATTCCATATTCTGTGGTCGCCTTTGAGGTGTGTATGGCTTTAATCCCCCAAATGGATATGGTTGTGTTTGTGCATTACAAATTGGAAGCAAATGTGATTATTGTAGCTTATTCACAACTTTTTGTGATCATCCCTGATGGATCATCCCTGCACTGAAAGGTACTGTACCTCTGCATGCCTTTGCACAGCCCCATTCCACTATGTTATATTTATTTGACAGTGAACATAGTTTAGCCCATTTTGTCTATTTGACTCCTTCACTTCTTACAGAAGTATTTTTTCCTTTAATTTTTATTGTTGTTTACGCACCAATTACTTCTTCTGGAAGTATTTTTTTTATACACCAATTACACCAGTTCATATTCCTTGTAAATTCGATTCTGAGTATTTTGAGACTGATGCAGTTATATATTCAGATGTACTAAATTTTACAGCACCCCTACTTGTGGTATCAATGTTTGTCCGCCAAAGTTACACATGCTAACTGAATATTAGAGTAAGAATACAAACTGTGTGAAGGTGGTTTAAGAAACCGTTCTTTGTTCCATGGCTGTCTGGTTTAGCATTGGTGAGTTCATGACAGACCAGGAAAAATTAAAATACCAACTGTTGGATATATATGAACTACAGTGTTTGAAAGAGTTAACCCTTTGAGTTTTCAGTTCCATCACATGTGATCTGAAAACAGAGACAGATGTACTGTGTATATAAAATAAATCACCCTGACAGTCGGTATCACCTGGATTTCATATGGTCCAAAATGAAAGGACTTCATGCATGTGGGCCAGAGAGTACCTCCAGCAACAAGTTCTGTCTTTGGTTGATGTAAAACCAGCATTGGTTCTCTGGAAAAGCAGGAAAAGCCAAATGCTTGACCTAAGATTTGAACCGTTTGATGCATATTTGAAAAACTAGTAACAGTAAGCAGGAACGCTTGAAGTTGAGCAACGTATGGTTTCTGGCATATTACTTTTCTATTACATGTGATAGATGACTTCTTCTACAGTTCATGAACTTTATACCATGAGATCTTGCATGCCTCACAGATACGATGTGACTGGAATATTTTGGCCCTTTATCTTTGATAAATTATCTTCAAGCCATGTTGTACATCACAGCAGAAGAAATGGCAAAGTCGTATCTTGTCCGGTCCATTCCCACAATGTTCGCACTCAACACGCTTTGACATTTCAGGCAGCATCAAAGAACGATTTAGAGAACTGCTGTTATCACGAAGCGATACCCACACATTTTGTTTTTCTTCAAAAATTCTTTGGTTTTGAATTATGTGATATGCATGGGATTAAATGTGTACATCAGGTTTCTATATTATGCAGCATTCTCCATTTTTCACAGTTTTATTTGCAGTGGATGTGAAGGTATGGTGGGTTAAAACATGATTATGGCCTAAGCAGGGTGTTTTATTTTGAAAATTAACTATATGAAAATTCAGTAAGGTATGTCTTCTATAATACATTCCAATTCTAAAGTAGAACTCTACTAGTGTATACTAAGGTATAGCTAAATATAAAAAAAAAGAAAAAAAAAAGAGTAGAATAGAGCAGAGTAGAGCCACTTAGGTGCCTGGTCTTGAGAATCAGGGATGGTCAGTTTAAATATGTTTTAATAATTTTAATTAATTGATTAATTAATTAATTAAACTTTAATATGTCATTCATATGGTGACTTCCTGCCTGACACGCCCAGGTCTAGTTGTAACAGATTGCTTCTCACATAAAAAATTCTATTTGTTACGATTAGACTAAAGAACATAGTTAGGACCAAAATGCAGGGAGTATGGAAAAAGACAAATAATTTATTGCGTAACAGCAAACGATAAATATGCACAAAGTCCAGGAAGGAGACATCAGGGCGGAGAGACACTGACTTGACTAGAATGCTTGATGGGTGTGAATTATTGAACCAGGCGGGTGGGTGAACCAGCACCAGAACCAGGCGGGTGCCACGGAGCTGATAGGTGGTTGGAATGTTGAAGGCACAAGAAACGAGAGGTCAAAAATTCACGACTGATCACAGAGAATATCATACAAGAATAGTGTCACAGAGAAAAACACGGAGGCCATGTACCAAGCAGGTCAAGCCGAGTTTCTGGTGATTGTAGAGAGGCAGGACCGCGGTATAAATACAGATGCTGGTGATTGCTGGCAGGTAAGTGGAATCAGCTTCGTGAAGCGGCACCTGGAGAAACAGGAAGGGAGGGGGAACAGAGCAGAAACAAGGCAGCACAACAAATTTAGAATAATTAATGGCGAAGATTATAATTAGTTGGATTATTTTTTAAACTACCTCTTAGCCCTAATAGAAGAATTGCTTGCACATTTTAAAAGCTATTTAAAAAGTAACGATGCCCGATATCCTGTTCCTGATATCAGTGCACATTGACTAAATAGTCTGTGCACCACATGCAATGTGTTCTTTCTTTTCTTTTCACATTTCTGTCTCTGTTGCTTTTGCTTACATAAAATATTCAGCACGCTCTCACTCTTTCAGTGAAACTCTCAAACATTGATCTGCACTATTTATTAGTTGAAAGACTGCTGTGATTTCTACAGTCAAAAAAAAAAAAAAAAAAAAAAATTGTAGTGCACTTTATAGAAAGTGCTCTGAGGCATTTCAGCTGGCTGTAAACTACACACTGCAAACAAACAAACTAACAGCTCCTGGACCAGTAGCTCTTTTTCCACCACAGAAAATCAGCTGTTGATGAGGCTTGTGTTAGTTTTTTGCATTAGTTCCAACTTTTTCCATTCGCGATCGAGCCTCCGACTGTCTGCCTTGATCCGCCTCCACTCTTTGGTTGGTCAGACTTGGGTTGAATACTAAACGTGCAGGTGTTCTATACTATCTGTTTGCAACAGGGAATGAAGGCTTGAAAGTTAAGATAACCACAAGAAAACTATTAAAATGGTCACTTTGAGCTCATGCATATAAAAAAAAAAAAAATCAAAAATGCATGGTTGAGATGTCAGTCTTCTTCCCTTTTCTATTTCCAGACCACGTTTTTTAATTTTCTTGGTGAACGGTGGCACCGCTGTCCTTCCATGATAATGCATGGCTGCACTTTCAGTAAAACAAGCGCTGAGCCAGGTTTTACAACTCTGTGCAGACGTCTGAGATACCGTTTGATTTAGTAAAGCCGGCACAGGACAGAAACAACGACTGATCACGTTGGATTTATGTTCTCCGAGATTCAATTTGCTAATGGAGGAAAGCAGCCTGTTTGCTGACGCCGATTGTCTTTCGAGGACACGATCCCGAGATCGACACAATAAAATAAGGACACGCCCTGGACTAAGATTAAATTACTGCTCACCTCCTCACTGAATCCCTCAACTTTGAATACAAACCAGGTCAGCATGTCTTGAACTCTTTGGGACGGTTTGTTGGCTGCCGACAATGAGGTGACCTCATCGTGCGCTCGGCCAGGGCGGCGTCCCGCGCTCAGTAGTCCGATACGAGGCGCGGGTTCATCCTTTACAGCAGGACTAATCAGATTTATATAGTCGTCTTGCTCAACTCGCCGTTCAGTCCCTGCAGTGTGGACGCCGGGACCAAGGCACACAAATAGACGTGATTCATTTCTGAGTCTGTCTATTCTTCTTCTCTGGGATCTTTGTGTAAACACAGCAATTAAGATGAATACATCAACTGACGCACAAATGCACACATTTGTTATTCCCAGTCTATCTGCAAGTATGAAGTCCACAAGCAGTGCAGTTCCCTCGGTGCAGCCTTCAGAAACAGAAGCAGGCAAACATCTCCTGCACACGCCACGTGTCCCGCTTGAACGTTTGAGACTTCAGCTGCATGAACATCTTGAAAAACAAAATCATCATTTGTTAACGCACATGCAGTGAGTCACTCACCTCAGAGATTACCCCGAGCCTCCCATTGGGTTTGACAGTATTGTTCCCACCCAAAATCACATTCAGCTGCATCCAACCCACCTTTCTTTGTTTCTGTACAGTTGAGCCTTCATCACTTTCTTCTACGTGATGTTTTGTTCTGGATGTCTGGTGGAGCTTTTAAGTAACTTAATTCTTCAGACTGCACATCCTGATTGCAGCGTAGAAAATAAGAGCAAAAATAAAAGTAGAAATAAGTCCTATTCGGGCCCTGACGCCCTTTGGGTTCGGTGCTTATCCCACGCTCAACTCTCAATGCCTCGCTCTCTTTCCATTATTCTTTTTCCATTTCTAGAGGAGAAATATGTGACGCTCCAGCCGTACACCAGCCAAGGCAAGGATGAAGTCAGCTTTGAGAAGGGGGTCACCGTGGAGGTAATCCAGAAGAACCTGGAGGGTTGGTGGTACATCAGGTGAGCGCTGATGCCACCTCTGTGGTGTCATGTTTAAAAATAAAAACTTATTGGTATGACGGAATTCTCAGGATGTCCTAGAGAGCAGTTTGGTCGACTAAATCAAAGAATTTGCAAATGCAGCGCTGCTGTTATTTACCTGTGTGCTGGATGTGCACTCACAGAGCGAAGATGCTTGTCGATGGTTGATGTCTTGGATGTATAGCCAGGCTGTTGTTGTTGCTGCTGAGTGGCAAGTAGCTGATATTGAATCCTGTTAAGAACAATCCTTGCAAGTACCTATACTGGCACAGAGCAGTGTTATACCCGTGTTGTTGTTGCAGTCCAGGTGATCAGTGGAATCAGGAAGCAGACAGCCTGTTTGGTTCCTACGCATCGCACGTCCAACTCACTCTGTCTGGGTGCATTAGTAACTCACTGTCCCTCAAAGGAAATGCTTTTTTCTAAATTAAAAATCTGAGTTAAATATGTTTATATACACATCATCACTATCCTACTAAACCAGTTTGCCCCTTTCACACCAGGCCACCGTAGAGTTGTGTAATGCGGTGTACTGACTATGCCGAGCTTATACAGCCCTACGTGACAATACGCTGATGGATCCAAAGGGGTCCGCGAAATGGAAACTAAACATGCTTAAATTTTTGCGGACATTTGCCGTACAGCGCTGTGTCCAGTGCTCTGCGCAACACTGCGCTACTTTGGCGCCTCCGCATTTGCACTGTACCCTACGCCAGTCTGGGGAAAAATCCCTTTAGGTTTTTTTTTTTAATCAGTACATACCTGCATTGCTAGATTTTATTCATCCTGCTGGACTCTGCTGGGCTTTTCTGAATGTGAAGCTTCAAAACCAAAGAAGAAGAAGAAGAGGCTCCCCAAAGCTTCCCCCCTGCACACAACATATGCAGCCATTCCTGCATAATAGATATGCAGTACAGTGCAACTCTACGCAGGCCTGGTATGAAAGGGGCTCAACTGAAATAGTTTGCTATAAAACACAGTGGACACGTGTAATTTGCTTGGATCAGGTGTTGCTGATTTTTGTCGTGCAGGATCCCACAGAACAGCGCGCCTGCTGATTGGCGACACCGTGGCTATCACGGCATCAATTTCCTGCCACTCTCATTTGCATAATGACTTTGAGGGATAAACCATTAAGGCATGCCATTCTGTGCACATCCTCAATGTGTGCTCACTAGGATATTGGATACGTGCCTGTGTTTGAAGGTTTGCACACATGCATGTTGTTTACTCTGCAAGCGTGTCCTTCCTGCCTGTTTGTTTGGTTCCATCTCTTGGGGGCTTAAGTGTGGAGTTCAGAGGCACAGCTGATTGCCATCACATGCTGCTTCGTGGCTTCTCGTGTGCACACACATGCACACACACAGTGATATGTGCACAAACAGATCCCTGTTGCAAAGGGCGCTTACGTGTAACACGCCGTCATCTATGAATTATATGTTTACACGAAGCGTTTGTTCAGACTAACCCGTTGGCCCCCTCGGCCCTCGCTGCAAAGCAAAACAAACAATTTGAGCCCATTGTCCAACGAGATCCATATAATCCACCAGTGCAACCTCACTTTTTATTTACAGAGAAGCCCAAGCATGTGGGTTTTTTTAACTTCTTTGTGGCCATGAAGCAGGAATGACATCACATCTCCTGAATAAAAAAAAAAACAGGCCAGATTTAGACAAAAATAACTGAAATCGCACTTAGTGTTTATTAAATTACCGGAATCAGCATTAGAATGTGGAGCAACAAACTTTCTCAAATTGCCCACACGCTTTTGGAAGCCCGTGTTTTCAAATTTAGAATAGAGTTTTTCAACATAGACTTATTTGTTGCATATGTTGTAATTTAACATAAGAAACAATATGGCTATTCAACTTACCGTTACCCAAGAAATGTCTGTACAAAATAAAGAAAAAAAAATTCATTGACACCTGAATGTCAATTTGAGAAAATCAGTGGATGACGATTGTCATTTGTTTATTTATTTACGTATTTATTGATTTTTACCCTTCTGGGAGGCCATGGGAGCCTTGAACATTCAAGGTCAATGAAAATCTTTGCATATAAAATCCCATTTCAGCCCTTTTGGAGTGGCCTAACAGTGCCTATAGAAAAAAAAAAGGTTTTGGCACTGTGTCAGATACCCCCAGCTACTAAAAACTATTGATTTGAAATGTTAAAATAATTGTTGTGGATCCCTTTGTCTGAAGTCTACCCAGGTCTATTGAAATCTATTCTAGTATAGAATAGATTCCAATAAAAATCAGGTCATAATTGAAAGATTTGTGTTTCATATCAATCCATAAATCAATCAAAGAATCATCCTTTCAGTTGCATCAAAACTTAGGTCTTGTCTATGAGTGCAGTAATACTTTGCAAACAAGACTAACTACAGACTTAAGATTACCCAATTTTAACAAATCTGTGTTATACACCCAGATACTTGGGTAAAGAGGGCTGGGCCCCGGCATCCTACTTGAAGAAGGTGAAGGAAGACTTCTCCCCCCCGCAAGAAGACACTAACCGGCCCCGTGGAGATCATTGGCAACATCATGGAGATCAGCAACCTGCTCCAGAAGAAGTCAGTCAGTGAGAAAGACATCCAGACCGATGCCGAAGCCAGCACTGCACCTGAGCGCCATATCTCCAAGAGTGAGATCAGTCTGCCCATGCCGTATAACGCCGAAGTCAACGCCGAGACGGGCAGGAGGCTGAGCTCCGGTTCAGGTTACGGCTCCAACAGCCCGTGTCCTGCACTTCTTGGAGCCAGTGCTGTCTTAAGTGAAAGTAAAGGCAGAGCTGAGCACGGATCCCCGGCTGTGGCTCGAGTAGCCCCACATAGAGTAGAAATCGGTGAGTGCTTGTGTTGTTCCGGGATAGTAAATGGTTATTTTGTACCAGTGGATAAAGTAATAAATACCTCACAGCTGACTGGGTGCAAACGTTTTGTCACTTTCCTTTTGTTTAGGATTTGATTCCATAGGTAAGCTGCATTGGTGATGATGTGTTTGTTTAAATGTATTAACATGCAATATCACTAATCTCCAAACACGTTTAATGTGGAATTTTTTTTCTTTTTTTTTTTTTACTTGTATACTAAAAAACTATGTTTTTTTTTTTTGTTTTGTTTTTTTTGGTGTGTGTGTGTGTGTTCGCTTGCGGTGTGTCACTTGTGGATGTAATGTGACTATACGTAACATTCGAAATACATGTTTTTATCTTCATCAGGGTCTCCAAATCTTAGACAGAAACCTCCCCCAAGAAGAGAACCCAACTTGGTAAGATATACTTCCCTGAAATTTTAACATTTCTAGGAAAAGGACATTGCTAAATATGTAAGCATTCCTGTATATCTATGAATACTTAAGAATGCTATTAAGGTTCAAGGCCATACTCTTGATCTATCAAGCAGAAGTACTGCACAGTTTTCGCCACTTATTTACGTTAGTACTGCCTGTAACCAAGCGAATGCAGTTCCTTGGATGGCCACTTGAGGCTGCCTCCATAAGTGAGTCACCTCATGTTAAAATGTCCATCTTTACAACAAAAACAAACACTTTTTTTTAATATATATAACTCATCAGTTTATGCTGTTTGAAGCCAAAAAGTTCTGTATATTTAGGGGCATGTTTGATTTGAGTGACAGCTACCATTCAGGCGTCACACCTACACCTACAGGCCGTGAACAGATAGCAGCTCCCGGTTGAGCGTTTCATACAAATATCAGATAATATGGCTTTCTGTGTGGTTAATTGTTATAACAGACCATCTGTACGCCAGTTTTCGTATTATTGAATTGGTATACAAATAATGAATGTTTGAGTTCAATGGTACGAATATTTCATGAGATGGAACATTCCATCTTTCACCAAATGAAATATTCGTTCCATTGAAAGAATGTAAAAACATTAATTATTTGTTTTATATAATGGCTTAAATAGATCCTTGACATTTGATATAATATTAATTCATAAACAACAGAAAAGGGACTTTTGGTGCATCACTACTGCTTTGACATCAACAATACAACACAAACTTTTACCCTAGTCAGGACTTTAGTGAGCACAATATGGAGAAAGCAATTGCCATGAGGTCCAATGGAACTCAAAAGTCCTGAATAGGGTTAAATAGGAGTCCAAAAATAATTCTGATGCCGTGCACTGACTTCATGTATTTCGGGGTTTGCGGAGTGCAATGGTACAAAACGTATGGACCCAAATTGCACACTAAATGGAACGAATAATCCATGTCACGTGACATACAAAGCACCAATCAAATGATCCACTCAGCTGTTATAGAACACTAATTAGTAGATATCATTATATCTATCAGTATATACTATTTATATTGTATGGCCTTGCCTTACAATATAAAGCGCCTTGGGGCAACTGTTTGTTGTGATTTAGCGCTATATAAATAAAATTGATTGAACTGATTGATTGATATAAATAGGAATGTCATACCATAGTGATAGTGTTAGACTTATTGATGCTACATGTTGGTCATAGTTCTTAATACCTGCACCCAAGTCAGCAAATATATTAGTTAATCACCTGAACTCAGGTCAAGGCTTGTTAGCATTAGCTAGATTAGGCAGAGTAGTTTGCAGTCAATTATGAGTGAAAACTGGACAGAACAAAAAGTCTCCCTTCAAATAATAATTTATCTGAGAAGCAGTGGCTAACGAGTGAGCTTGTGCTAGCCACTTCAGTGGCTCGATGCTAGCTTCTTTAGTTAGAATGTAGATGGCTCAAAAACAAATAACTGCTTCCAGTAGGCATGAGAATCTCATCACTGACGATTCGATACGCACCTCGATACACTACCAGTGATATGATACATATACCGATACATGATGATAAGATGCGATAAGATTCACCCCTGTTCCTGATTTGATGGCGATTCAATTCCTCACAATGTGATACGATTTGGTGCAATACGATTAATGATGGGTATTGATAAGATTTTATCAATATCGATGCCATTATCGATTCCCTTATCGGTACCGCTTGTGAATTTTCTGTGTACTAAAAGTAGGCTTTACAGGTTTTCTACTGTATGTCAGCATTTTATTGAGTCTTAACGGAAATAAATATGAAATTGGTCACTGGATCCTTGATCTCTGGACAAATAGAAATAAACAAAATCTATGGCTTTTGTCAAAAGCAGATATTAATAGCACAAATATAACTCCATAGACTGAGCTGAGCTCTTCAGCTGGCTGTGCTGCATGTCAGGGTGTAATTCATAAACAAGTGGAGACTTAAAATGCAGATTTGCTCTGAAGTTATTAATTCAGACTAAGATCTGCGTGGCTCTTTGGAGCTGTGCACTTAGTCCCACAAAACAGAGGATATTATTATTATTATTTCTTTTACCTGGAGGACAGCCTCAGTTGACTCACCGGCTGGTGCTCACGCCATCGACAACCATCTTGTAAAACTCCAGTGTGGAATGGAGGATGATTCTCGTTTCTTGCCCGCAACAAGAGTCATAGTTTGTGACTCTAATCCACACAAAGGTGACTCACAATTAACAATTTGAAATGGCTTTGAGAGGGGTTAATGAAGACATTGCTGACCTGCCGCTGGAAGTGAAGCAAAGAACCAACGAACAATGGGTCAAAGCTCTGCTTCGAACTTCGAGGAGACCCACGGCAGTCTGCAATCAAAGTAGAGAAATGATCATTTTCCAATAAACACCCTCAAAAACAACGGCAACTCCAGTGTCCCGAACTGAAAGACCGATAAGGAAATCGTTACGCAAGAAGGCTACTGATGTTATCATGTTTGTTGTGGTAGAAATGTGCTTTCTGGCTTCCGTCCGTGGTGCATTCAATGTGCATCGAACAAAAATGCAAGCAGGCAGCGAGCGATCGATCGCGATTCAACCCGTCAATTGAATCGATGCACATTGAATGAATCGATGCACTCGTATCGCGCACATTGGAATCTAGATACCGATTCGTATCAGTTAATCTCCACATGCCTAGCTTCCAGTCATTGGTTTTATGCAATATAAATTTTTTTTTTGTTGTAATTTAGGATGTGAATGATTGATTTGGTCTTCAGTGAAAACACAATAGTGTGGCATTTTAAATCTATTAAATTGTTACATACGTCTGTTGCAATAATAATGACTTTTTGTGCAGTAAGCCCATAAACGGACAATACTGTGTGTGTAACAGCTAATTGAAAAATGTCTTAACACAATAATTATCTCCAGGACAAGTTTGTCACTTGCAGTTTTTACTCACAAAATGTGCTGAGAAACACTTTCAAACCAAAGCAGAAGCGTGAAAATAACTACATTAATAGAAAAGACGAATGACTGGCTCCCACATTACAAAAGCTTACTGAGCACCGATAGAAGTCCCACAACTTCATGGTGATTTTATCTGACATTTAGTGTTTAAAATCACACTGTTCATTCACTAATTAAATCTTACACATGCTGTTCTTTGTTATCATCATAGACAGCCATAAATATCATCTTGATATGCCTGATGGGTTTTTATCTCTTATGTCTTCTGTAATTTATTGAAAGGAAACATGACGTTTGTCTTCTTCATCCTTTGCTGCACAGGGATTCCAGTTACCCAAGCCACCAGAGCCCCCTGCTGTGGAAGCAGAGTATTACACCATAGCGGATTTCCAGTCCTCCATCTCTGATGGCATCAGTTTCCGTGGAGGACAAAAGGCTGATGTAAGAGGCCTCATCCATACTGCCCCTGCCGACCTGAGGCAGTCCGGGCTCAGGGCTTTTACAAATATCTACAACATAATATAAATGAAAATGAAAATAATTGTCAAAATGATGGATTGCATCAGTAATGGCACCCTTTATTACTGTAACACAAGTAAATAAGCATGTTTACAGAAAGTTTTATTTCAACAAGTAAGGAGATGGATACATGAACATTTCCAAGTGACTGAAAATGTTGTGGACTTTATTTACGTTTGTCTTTCAGAGTTACATACTTTATGGTAAATCTGCCTTGAGTAAGTAGTTCTCAGAAAGTGGATGAACGTACAAGAAGGAAAAAACTCGGTAGTAGGGTCAAGGACCTCAATTCCATGACTATTCTCTGGCTAGTTTGTTTTGAGGATTGATTTGACTTCTGTGGGCCTTTTATAAAAAAAATTCGCCCCCAGGTCCCTCCCAAAAAGTCCAGCATTATTTACGAGAAGACTAAATTGAAGATGGCCACCAACACCATCTTCAAAAATTAACTTTTGGAACAGAACATCTAGAATCATGAATGAAGGCATTTTTTTGGGTAAGGCAACCGTGAGGATTCTGATTCTGACATCATTTTGACCCAGAAATTCATGGCCGCCATCCGATAGCATGAAAATGTAACTTTTGAATGGGAGCACTCAGGATCATCAATGAACACATTATCTCAGTGGAGTTGAAGTGCTGATCCTGTGACGGCATTTTAGAGCCATATTGAGTTTTTTTTAGACACTGAGAATAAAGTCATAATATTATGAAAATAAAGTTGTATTTACACAGGAAGTGATAACCCTGCAGACTGCCAGTTCCAGGAGCTACTTTAATTGCTGGAACTACAGGTGACGCCCGTGTGGTTCCTGCATATTGTTTTCAAAGTTGTGATACTGATGTTAATGTGATGCAGATGGGCCAAAAGATGAAATATTTCCTTATTTGTAAAACCTATACTGAAGTACAACTTAAAGAACTCCACAGATCTCATTTTGAGTTTTTCTCTCATAAAATTGTTCTCGTAAAATTAAAAGTTTATTCTCATAATATTACAAGTCTGTTCTTGTAATATTATGACTTTATTCTCATAATATTACGAGTTTTTTTCTTATAACATTGACTTTATTCTCATAATATTATGACTTTATTAACCTGAAAGGCAAGTGTACATAGTTAAAGCAAACAAGACCTTCATTGTGCTAAACAATAGGATTGTACACTCAGATATGCAGCTAATATTCTGTGACCATTATGTGTGAGCTCAAAAAATGACAGCTGAATGATCTTGACCTTCATACATGACCTTGACTTTAAATCAATCTGCAACCATTATAAATTGTATCATACAACAGTGTTTTGGGGCCACATTGGTTTTTTTTTAAGACTTTGAGAATAAAGTCAGAATATTATGACTTTATTCTCAAAGTTTGACCAAAACTGGCTGTAAAAATAACTTGTTATACTAAAGGGTGCCATTAATTATTCAACCCATTTTGGCTAGAAATTTGTTTTAAGTTTGAGTTTAAAGGGGATAAATTTAGAAATATGAAACACTATTTCTTCCCACAAAATGACAAAGAAATTAATGTGTAAAAGCCCAAGAGGGTTGAATACTTTTTATAGGCACTGAATGTAAACGGGAACGCTGAGGCAACACCAGCGCGATCTTGAGATTTGTGTTTAAAGGTGAGGATGTGGACAGAATTCACTCTGCTGAGAGTCGCACAGAGAGGATAACGGTTTCCTTCCAGGTGTTTTTTGACAGAATGTTGACAATACGAGATGTGATCTTGCTTTGTTTATGCCTTATCTTCGAAGAAAGTAGTGGCGGTCACAGAATATTCAGGAATGAGATTCATTTGGCAGCACGTGGCTTAGTGGTTAGCACTGTTGCCTAACACCAAAAAGGTCATTGGTTCGATTCATTCCCACCTGTGGTCTTTCTGTGTGGAGTTTGCGTGTTTGTATGGGTTCTCTCTGGGTGATCCGGCTTCCTCCCACATCCTTTGTGTGGCCCTGTAGCCACTTTGGACAGGACCCCGAGTGTGAGTGTGATTCATTTGCATGTTGGATCCAACAAAAAGGTTATGTGATCGCTGTTTTGTTGTTGTTTTTTTTTATTAGAATCATCACTGTATCTGCAAAACATGTGAATGCATTTCCGTCGTCTTTGGTGGAGAGGTAGGCCGCGGGTCAAGTTAGAGTTAACTAATTTAGAGGAAGATGTCTGTCAAATGGTGACCTATTGTCAGGACGAGTGGTGGCTCGACACAGGAACCAGTAGGAGACCAATGCAGACTCTCAGGCATGGTAGGTTTAGAAGAATATAAGGCTTTATCTGTTAAACAGGCATTGAGTTCAGTACACAGGAAGTCAGACATACAGGCAGAGGTAGCAGACATGGTGCAGGCTGAGACGTGGTCCATAAACCTAGCAGAGTTCATTCACACGGCATTGAGGAATGAAGCAGGCAAAACAAAGGCAGAGTCAAGAAACCGGCTGAGTTCAGGGTAATGGCGAGGCAGAGGTTGGAGTACAAAGCAAGGTCAAAAAAAGTTGAAGCGCAAACAGGACGTGAACAAGAGGCGAGAAAGTGAACTAAGTCAACAATCCGACAGTGAGCTGTGGAACTGTGAGGGCTTAAATAAGGAGCAGACAAATTAGGATGAGATGAGGTGCAGGTGTGTGGAACTTTCTGGAAGGGGGTGTGACCGGGGAAGACAAAGAGTGTGCACAGTGCAAGATAGTGAGGAAGGAAAACACAGAGTGGAGTGATGAAAGAGACAAAGACACATGAGCAGGTGCAGGGGGCAATCAAATAAGATGAGGCAAAAACTGAGAACAGAGATACATCAGAAAACTGAGGACAGAATACAATACAACTATGACCAAGAAATAACAAAGCATGAACATATGAACTGAAAAGTGAATCATCAGAATAAAAAAATTAGAATGAAAACTAATCATGGCTGAAGGAAGAAATAAAAGATAACCAGGTGGGAAAACAAACTACACACAAACAGAGACTACATGATAACAGAAAACAAAACCCGATGCTAAAGCGTAACAGATAATATCGCAAATAAGAAGAACAACATAAACAAGTGATAAACTAAGAAAAAAGTAACAAAGAAACAAAGTGGCAAGCAACAAACAGAACCAAACTAAGACTAACATGATAAAGTATAAACATATGAAGAGTATAACTGAGAAACCACAGAGGAAATAAAGCTGAGAACTAAGACCTAAACTCCGAGACGATGCCAAGCATGATACCTATAGCCCGTCGTTTGAATCCGGGCATGTATTTCAGGCTGCCTGTCCATGACCTTTCATCTGCATTGCCCCAGTCCTCTCAGCTGTACATGGGTACCAGCCTGGACTGGGGAAATTGGCCTTGGCCTCAGGGCCAAGCATTGGCCTCAGGGCCTGTGTAGGGCTTCCTTCTTCTCGTGGGTCAAGGATCATTTTTACACATTTTCATCATATTATCCGTTGATTTCTTGTTCGTGGTACTTTGATGCGCCTGCTGCACATCATCTCAGTTATGGACAAAGCAACAGCTTTGGGCTTTGCTCTGTAATTAATGTTACAGTGTAGCTGGTGCTGCCTTTGCAAACAGACAGAAGGCGGCACAGGTTATGTGGTCACTCTTGTTTGTTTTTGAAGACAAAAAAACTCACAAAAGTGGCTCATGGATTGGGATAAAATTTTGTGTTTACATTCTGTATTACATGTTTCTTCAGCTTTCTCTCTTTATGACATCAGACATAAGAAAAGGTGTTCTAGAGAGGGGGTATATGGCCTCTAAGTGTACATTGTAGTTGTACAGTATCGTGAGTTCTAGTGATGTAACTGCACACTGAACTCGATATGAGTCACAATTCTGAGTTAATTTTTTACTGAATAAGCAACAGAAAAACTGGGATTTTTAAAACAAATCCCACATCAAAATAACTAATAAAAATGTTGCCACACCACTGACTTAAGAAATACAAATATATGTACACTACAGTTACTTTATTTTAAAATTACTGATGGTTGAAACATTATTTTTTAAATATTACATTAGTAAGACAAACATCCGTAATATCCACGATGGCCAGCATTTTACTAATTTGAATAAATATATAAATAAAGATTCATAACCTTGAAATACTTAACAGTGATTTGGGCATTATTTTTTTAATAAAAATATTATAAATCTAAATGCTACACTTTTATGTTTCTCATCATTCATTGGTTCAGAAGCATCACATATGGTTCATTTTAAATTTATTTAGTTTATATAGCGCCAAATGACAATAAAGCAGCCCCAAGGTGCTTCACACAAGTAAGGTCTAACCTTACCAACCGCTAGAGCAAGCACACAGGCGACAGTGGTAAAGAAAAACTCCCTCTGATGATACTGAGGAAGAAACCTCAAGCAGACCAGACTCAAAGGGGTGACCCTCTGCTTACGCCATTTTACCGAAAAGGTTGACAATACAGAACACGACACAACAATTGACGAGAGTCCATGCAGGCATCCAGTCCACCGTAGGGGGGTGGGGGGAGGGGGTTGCAGTCATTGAGCCACTCATTGGATCTCTATGTATATATCATGTTATACATTTGTATTACATCTCGTCTTGGAATTTCAGATTTGTACTCCTTGAAAATGTCTGTCACGCAGCCTTATATTACTGGAATTCAGTGCATCTTTTTGTGAAAGCAAACGTTAAAGTTGCATTCAGCATACCGAGGTGACCTCAGCTTTAGGAGGTTGGAATATCCAACTTAAAATTAACTTCACCTCAGTCTCTGGGGTATTTGTATGTGTGTTTATTTTTCATTTCATCTAATTTGAATCTTCACACATTGATATTATTTTTTTGGCTAATTCATGATGAATCATTCCATCCTTATTGAGGTCACAACAACCCCCAAAAATGTAGTCATCAGAAACTTAGTTTAAAATAAGACCTCTTCCCCCTTTTTAAAACAAATGTATTTATTTGATATTAAACTACTAATGTGACATCTTGCATTCGGAACGTATTAGCCACAACTACTTTAGGGTAATTGGAAATAATCCATTTCTCTAAGGTTACACCACCCCCTAGTGGTGGTTGGATGGAAGTACAAATGTCTCAGACTGGGATGTAGGCTTGATAGCACATGATTCAATGTCAAATATTTTGAGTTGATGTAACAAATGTTTTTAATTTTCAAAGATTTTCAGGATATTAGTCAGAATCCCAGGAGCCCAATCATTAGCCCAAGATTTTATAATGTACATTGATTTAAAAAAACATGCAGATGAGCGATAGTTTAATCATTACATCTCAACTCATGGTTGTACATTACATCATTTTGTAACATTTTATGTTTCATAAAAATAACTGAAAGAGCTTTGAACTTTAAACTTCTTTTTTTCTATGCAGGTGATAGAAAAGAACCCTGGAGGCTGGTGGTATGTACAGATTGGCGAGAAGGAGGGCTGGGCCCCCTGTTCCTACATTGACAAACGCAAGAAGCCCAACATCAGCCGTCGAAGCAGTACCCTCACCCGCCCCAAGGTTCCACCTCCAGCTCCACCTGTAAAGAAGCAAGATACAGAGGAGATTCTACCTTCTACTAATTCTGTCTGCAAACCCCCTGAATCATCAAGTAGGCCTGTGTATGAGGAACCTGAATATGATGTTCCTGCAGTTGGATGTGAAGGTGAGTCAGAAACAGATTCTCTGAAGGACGAGCGTTCCCTGGATGTGAAGATCAGTACTGTGGTGAGCGATAAGTACCGCAGTTCACCTCCTTCTTCCAAAGCCTCCCCTCCAGTCTGCAAAGCGTCCCCTGTTTTCAGTCACCGAAGGACCTCCTTCAGGTCTGTCGAAGAGGTCACTAAAGATGAGTGCATCTATGAGAATGACGGTTTCAGGCCAAGCAGTGGTATGGAGGGAACTTCAGCAAAAGGTTCCAGTGAGCCAAATTCCCCAAGGAGTTACCGTTCCTCAACAGTCCCTCGCAAACCTTCTGGCTCATCACCTTTAGCTGGGAAACCCATAAAGACCATGACCCCTGAGCTCAATCGGAGAAGCCAGACCCTTGGCAGACACATGGATATCAGCCTTAGGTCCCATGAAAACAGTCCACTGTCTTCATCTGATGAATTGCACAGAGGACCTAAGAAACCCCAGAATTTTAACCGGGATGTTGAGCAGAGAATTGGCCAGAGCCCCTCTACCAAGCCCAAGCCGTCTGTTAGACCAAAACCACTCCTAACCAAATCAGAACCTCAGAATCCAGAAAGAATGGACATCACCTCACTGAGACGCCAGTTAAGACCTACAGGACAATTTCGACAGAGTCTCAAGCCTTCTCGTGGGGATGACTCTGAAACAGGATCTGTTATCTCTTCAGAAGACTCCATGTGTTCACACAGTACCTCAGATCTCTCCTCAGTTTATTCTAAAGGAAGCCGTGGTGACTCAGATATGGAAGGCCCTAACCTGTACCACACAATGGATGCCTATAAGAAAGTCCAGGATTCTGAGATTAGTTTCCCAGCTGGGGTGGAGGTTGAGGTTCTGGAGAAACAAGAAAGTGGCTGGTGGTATATCCGCTGGGGCACTGAAGATGGCTGGGCTCCCTCTTACTACTTGGAACCTGTCAGACCAGTGGGTAATGCTGGTGGGTTGGAATCCGATGGACATGGGAGTGGTGGGAGTAAGTCGAATAGCCTGGAGAAAAATGAGCAGCATGTTTTGAACCTCAACAACATCAATATTCAGGGTCTGACTCAACAGCATCAAGGCTTCAGGAGGAACACTCCTCCAATTCCTTCCAAGCCTCCTGGTGGATTTTCAAAACCATCTGGAATAGTTAATGGAGGTGTACGGATGAGGAATGGAGTCCGCCAGGTAGCCGTGAGACCACAGTCTGTGTTTGTGACAACAACACAGGCACCTAAAGACTCACACTACATGACGGGGTCTCTGAGGCGAAACGAGTCCCTTGGCAGCAGTGATCACTACCGTTCTGGATCTGCCACTCTTGGTGTTCGCCGAAATGCCTCCTTCAGTACTGTGCGACCACATGTGGTCGTAGAAAGTCAGACAAGGCCTGCTGAGCGTTCCAGCCTGGGGTCTTCAGGGGGTGGTTTCAGCACAAGCAATGTCCAGGATACAATAAGTAGAGTTAGCCAGCGGAATGGAATCCCGGTGTCTACAGTTCGGCCGAAACCCATCGAGAAGAGCCAGTTGATCCACAACAACCTTGGCAGGGATGTTTATGTGTCCATTGCTGACTATCGCGGAGATGAGGAGACTATGGGCTTTACTGAGGGCACCTGTCTAGAGGTCTTGGAGAGAAACCCCAATGGATGGTGGTACTGCCAGGTGCAGGACAGCCTGCTTCCCCGTAAGGGCTGGGTCCCCTCCAACTACCTAGAGCGGAAAAAATAATGCCCATATCCAATCCTTCCCACATAGGGAAGGTTACCCACCATCTCCCATAAGCAATATGTCCTTGAAAGTGTACATTCACAAAATGACTGTAAAAAGGTGTTTTAATTGGATAAGGAAAGACGCTTTTGGTGCTGGGTTACTAAATGTATCCAGAGAGGAATGTAAAACTCTGCCCAGTAATGACAGAGACAAGAATAGGGCTGGCCACACCTGAGTAAGGAAAACTGAAGAAGACAATGTCTGTTAGCTATAAACTGGTACAGATGGGAGTATTAACCTCTTAAAGAGGTTTGCATCCAGAGATACGGACGTGGAGCAGGGTAATCGCTATGCTTATTCGTACCCTTTGTTGACTACGATGGCCGATAAGTGCCTTTTGTATTTGATCACCTGAGTGAAGGTCGTCAGTGGCGGACGGTAAAATGTTAAAATCAACCAAATCTTCAAAGAGTGCCATAGGCCTATGAGCGCATGAACACCACCTGTACACAGTTATGAGCACCACTTTAGGAGTGATGGTATTCCAACAAGTTGTGATCTGTTGTGGCCTAATTGGTCAAACAGAATATAGAAAGAAAAATCTGATGTAAGTGACCAAATTCACTACAGAATTCATGTGGTCACAGTTTAAATTAACAGCTTTTTAATATTTGTTATTATTATTTTGTTAATTTTCTCTCATTATTCATGGTCTAGCATTTTGTGTGCAAGTCTTCCTTAGAGAATTATTTCTGCTTTCTTGTGACATCTGTTTTTCCACCGACAGCCTTGATTTGGAACAGTTTAAACCTTATGGCTCCATCACTCGTAAATTGTGAAGTGCCACTGACAAAACTATTTGATAAATTGGTACAGTTTGCATGAACATTTAAGAGCCCCATTGAAAACACCTTTAATGAATAAATAAACCTGTGAAGCTTGAACATAGTGCAGGTGGAAGCAGCTTGTAGCTGTACTCTCTAGAATATAGCCACCTAATATATGGGTCGCTAACCTCAAAAAGAAAGAAAGAAAGAAAAAGAATTAAGTTTACAACAATTTAGGTTTACTGTACTTTTATTTCATTTCAGAATTTTGTATCTATTTATTTTTTATACCTATAATACCTCTGTTGGGAGGTGCAGTAAAAAAGTACTGGAAATGTGTGGAAAGAATTGAATCCCAGGGATGCACAAGGGGGCAGGGGAGTCAAAGTGAAATATTGATGTCTGCATTCTTTGGGGTGTGTTTAACAAAATGTTAGCAATGCAGCTGGGATTGATGTAGAGCTAAAGCAACACATCATTTCACTCAAGTACAGTGTTCTTCTCAATATGATTTTTTTCGTGGAAACAAATCAAAACAAAATGCCTTATATTCAAGTTTTACATTTTTACATGTTTATATCTACAACACCAGGCGGTGGCCCAATGAGCTAGTTTACAGTGCTGCATGATGGAGAAAGACTGATCGTGCTGAAATAGCACCTCAAAAGTCAGAGAGTTAGCCATTATGATGCAAACAAACTCATGGTGATAAAAGTAGCAAAATCAAACAACTCCCAAGCAGCCAATAAATGCACTGTGAGTGTAATGTTCGAAGATGACGAGCCCAAAACCAACTTAAAATCATGAATACAAAAATACTTAAAGATAAGCGTGGCAGCTCATAAAATGTGCTTTTATTAGGATTGTTTAGAACAAATTACATAAAAAATATTTGGTCATATAATCACGGTTGTCTTATATTCAATGATACAGCAATAATATTCTTGGCTCATCTTCTGGTTGAGGGAAAAGTTGTAAACCCAGATGCTTTGGATGTGTTGGGAACCAAACGTTGTGACTGTGGAAATATTACAACAAAAACTAATGTCAGCATCATCTTAAAACAGGACACATTTAGATAAAACATTGAAGTGTATCAGACTTTAGTGTGGGCAGCAGATATGTAAATGATGCAACAGATATGGTTTGAGATGGAATAGAAAGCAGTTTTGAGGTTAATTGCAGACACCATTATTTTTTAACAAACATGAGTTAAAATGCGTTTAATGTAATTTATGCATTTGTGTTTAAATAAACCATATGTTTGAATCGGTTTAATCTTAAAAGTAATTGGTTAGATACATGATTATGAAAATAGATGGGTTGCAGCCATACATTGACGGAGCACCTATATTTTACCAAATGATGTATTATTTTTTTAAAACATATTTTATTGGGGAATAAAATATGGGGAATAATAATGGGGAATAAAATATCTTCCCGGGGAAGACCCAGGACACGCTGGAGGGACTACATCTCTCGGCTGGCTTGGGAACGCCTTGCGGTTCCCCCGGAGGAGCTGGGGGTGGTGTGTGTGGATCGGGAGGTCTGGGCGGCTTTGCTTGAGCTGCTGCCCCCGCGACCAGACTCCGGATAAAGCGGAAGAAAATGGATGGATGGATATTTTATTGGGGTTTGTGGCCCATATTACTTTACTATTATTTTAATACTACTACATAAATAAAATAGAAAAAGGTTTAAGACATGCATAAAAGGATACTGATTTAAAGAGTAGAAGACAGAATACATTTTTTTTAATATACATGGTCAGACTTTTTTAAAATAGAAGGGCTGCCATATTTCATAACATTTAATGACATTTAGATTTTTTCAACCGAAGATGTTGCATCATATCTTTTGTCCGTTACGGTTGAAGCTGTTTAAAGTTTTCCAGAGAAAACGCTTTGACCCGATCTTTAATCATGACAGTTGGTTACTGCGGTTTGCGTGGAGGGTCTGGCTCAGCTCCAGATGATGTTTGCAATCCGTGACGCATCTAAAACGTTGCCGTGGAGGAACACAGTCATTTTTGATCTCCCCCCCTTGTGTGTGCATTTTGCCCAAAATGTGATCAAATCAGCTGGTTTGGTAATTTTTAATATTTATTTATAGGTACAATTGATGCAGTTGTTCTGCAAAACGCCAAAACGAGGTTTATGAACTGATGAAAAGAACTTTTCCTATCATTATCTGGAAACACTTGATATGTTTTTCTCAACAGTATAAAAAGAGTTTAATTGTCCTGCTGTTGCTTTTGCAGGAGTTCACATCTACTAAATTATGTATTGCAAAAGCTTTGAAATTCGGAGCTGAAATCCAAATTGCAAAATGACTTCAAATGGCTGATGTTCAAGACTGCTGAAATACATTTTCTAACGAATGTTACAAGGGCCGGACACTAATCTTATGTTATGTATCTGCTGGACAGTATTATAGTATTACAGCCACCTGTTAGATTTCAGTTTATATATATATATATGTTTTAGTTTTTTTGTTGTTTTAATGTGATCACACGTCGACAATAATGAAGAACGAAGTGGTTCTGCTTTGTGAATTAGTGCACTTTAATTTTTTTTTATGGTGCATTAATGTAAAGATGCAGTTGATACTCAGCATATTATTTATTTATTATTTTTTAAAAGAAATGAATGAATTGTCTTTTGTCCTTGCTTTATATGAGAGGTACACCTTAAATTTTTTGAGTCAAGTTGACTGCGGTGAACACATATGGTCCCAGTGCAAAAAGTATTAAATCAACTCTGTCCATTTTAAATCCATCTGATCACATTGAATAGAGTTCTTTAATACAACAGAGCTGATTTAACACAATGATACAGTTGGTGTTGATTGAACTGCCATTACATAAAAGAGCTGCGGAGTTGATCAGTGTGATTTAACACTGGGGTGGAGTTGATTTAACACTGTTTGGACTTGGACAATATTTTATTCCCTGCAGAGTCAATTTAATGCTGCAAAATTAACTGTGTGCATGAGTCTCAGTGAACATGCCAAAGTCTCTTTAGGAATTGGATACACAAATAGCGACCTCTAGTGACATGTTATTGGTGTTACAACATGATTATATGTGCATCCTACCTCAGTGCAATTAAAAAATGCACTGCCCCCCCACCCCAAAACCCCAGACACTGTATATATATATTTTTAAGTGTCAGAGCAGCTAAAATAATTTTTTAGCAGGTGTTATTTCGCAGTAAGTTATTTTTTGAAAGTTAAATGTTTTTCTTCTATGCTGTGTGCTGCAACTTTAGCAAATCATAGACACTTCCTTCATCTTTATTGTTCATTACATAATGCCTGAATTGAAGTATTTATTATGAATAGTTTTAGGTGTTACCATAGCCTGATGATTGCCTGATTTTTTTCATTAATAAAGAAAATTACAACTTTGCAAACTGTGCTTTGGACTAATATGCAAAATACCAAATTATTCAGGAAAAGGAATTCAATATTTATTCATAAAATAGTGCGTATGCATTTTTCATGGCAGAAATAAAAAAAAGTCTAATTAATAAAACGAGTAGTATGCTGTTACCAGGCAACAAGGTCTCTGTGATCCTGACGATGGCATTATGTAAACGTGTTGACTCACTCTTTAAGGCTTCACTCCAGCACATATTATTGTGTATCCCTTTGTTTGAATGAGCTGAATCATAAGGGAATCATAATGCATACAGGCAATTTTTTTTCTTTGCAAAACATATATATATACACATATATATACACATATATATATACATATATATATATATATATATACATATTATATATATACATATACATATATACATATATATATATATATATATTATATATATATGTGTTCTCCTTTTGTCAAAATCTTAAGTGTACCCAACGAGGTAAAGTGCAATACGAAACGGTCCAGTGGAAAAAAAAAACATCACAAGTGGAGGAACACGTGGATGGTGTTGTTCCATCTGCTGGGAGGAGATATCGAACAGTTTGCAGCTTCCTTTTTTTCTTCTTAAATGCACAACTTCAAAGTGTGACTTTTTTTTTAAAATGTACGCTGGTTGCATCTGAAACCTCTGAAGTGCAGTGGATCAAAGCATCCGCCTGTCATCAGGCCTCCAGCACCTCCTCCTGCTCCCCAGTGGCGTTGTGATGGGGCAGAAACCCAGCGACCCGTTTTGTATTGACACAAGAGCCATCTGGGTTTGTTCACAGACTGAAAGTCGTCAGCGGGGGGCCTCGGCGGTCCCGCTCTGAGCCGTCACGTTTGTGCCTGAATGGATTTTTTTTTTTTTGATAGTTTCTTCATGTTTTCGTGTTCTGTCGTTATCCCCTCTGGACTCGGTCCTCTCTGCACCCATGCAGATGCCTCTTTTGACTTTTTGCCTGCTGTTGTCAAGTCAGACTTTTCATCAGCATTTGCCACAATGAAAGTGACATTAGGAGCTGTTTGTGGCATCTACTGGAGAGTCTCTGCAGTAAAAAAAAAGACACTTGGAAGGTGAATCATCATCCTTCAGGCCATTGCGGTTCAATCCAAAAGCTTCCATGCATGGAAGAATTTTAAGGAAGGAAGACGTACACTGAAATATGTGTTTACTTTCAATACATATTATTTTATAAAAATTTTCCACACAGAACACAGTTTATATAAAGAAGGCTTTGCTCAAAAGTGGCCCAGCGAAGTCCATTCATGGTGGATTCCATGGAATATTACCCAGAGATTGAACCAGACAAAGTGCCGGAGCTCCGCTCCTTGTTGTCACTGGTGGAGGCAAATCTACCTCACAAACTTTCTGTGAACATATTGTCCAGCACATTCTCATCCTTAGGTGTCACATATTAGTGCTTTTGGTGTCCCCTTTGGAGTGTGTTGACCAAGAGACTCACTCGGAAAAAGAGATGAGACTCTGGAATCACACGACTAACTTTCCTGCCATTAAACAGCTCTTACACCTGGCTGTGTTCGGCGCAGAGCTTTCCCACAAATCATGTGTTTCCCAATGGGAGCTTGCCATAATGCTCTGCACAGACCGGCACAACTTTGGAAAGCTTGTTGAAAACTGTAGCAGTTTTCAACAAGATTAACTGGCTCAGTGGCTTTGATACATATCAGAAGTTGAGGGCAAAGTGTGCGCCGTGCCTTCCCTGTGCCACCCTGAGCCGAGTACAGGTGGGGGCAAGGTGGCTGGGAGTCCACTGAGCCACAAAAAAAAAAAAAAAGACTTTTCTTGACTTGTACCGAGTGGTGTGCTTGCTCGGGAGGACTCTGCACCAAATGTGGCCAGGCAGGAAACGTAGCCAAACTCCACAAAGTATAAAAGCAGATTTACACTTGTGGTGGGTTTAGTGTTATAGTTCATCCAGCATTTATGCTTCAGCAAAGACACCTTCAGTGTCTCATAACTGTCACCAGTGGCACTGACAGAGCATCGCAATAGGATGCATTGGACTAAGATACTCACTTTGGAGGGGGGAGGGAACCTTTCCCGACTGCTTTAAGCACAATATGATTTAATGGCAGAGGGTTTGTATTCATGCACATACAAAAGAGTGAGTGAATGCGCCATCTGCAAAATACAGGTTGCACTTTCACTCTGAAAAAGGTAAAAAAAAAAAAAACTCTTATCTATCAGTGTATGTCTTCAATTTTTGACTTAATATTCTTACATGTTCCACATCCCACCTTTGCCAAAGCTGGACAGATATATCGCCAACATGAGTCACAGATGAACGCTTCCTATGTCCATGCGTCCATGCGTCCTTTTTTTGGGATAGTTTACAGTTGGTTTCCTCAGTTCTGACTAACTCGTTCGGTCTATCACGGCCACACTGTTCTTAAAGCTGCATGCATCCACTCGGCAGAAGCAGAATGGAACTGGCAGAAGCCATTACAGACAGGTAACCGCTTTTATGGCCTTCAGCGCGCACATGCCAACACACACTGGTACGTGATTTACAGCAAGTATCAAAAGATATTCTTGTTTTTTTTTCAGTTGAGCACAGTGGGCGGTTCAGTCTTCTTACTTGAACAAATGAACGGCACCCCTCAGGCGTGATGCACCTTAAACTCTGTAATCCTAAATCAGAGCGGCTGCCATATTCAACCTGGCTGCACTTCATTGGTCACCTTCTTTCCTCGACGTAGCAGAGCAGCTCGTTTTTGGTGCAAACGCGGCATCATTAAGATACTTTAGGAGGCTTTTGGGAGCGTGCATGTGTGTGTGTGTGTGTGTGTGCTGAACATGAAGAGATGGTTGTTTGCAGGTGTGCTCATGAAGAGAGATGTTGGAGGTCAAAGAGGAGATCGGAAAGAGTAGGATGCAAGGATGTAAAATGGATGAGGTAGAGGGGTTGTAGTTGAGGTGGGAACAAGGTGAAAACCGTGCTTTGATCTGACAGACATCAAAGCTTTGTAGCCACTGTTGTGTCTACAATGACAAATAGTTCCTTCAAACAGGAACGCCAAACTCCACAATGGATTTTCTAAATGTATAACAAGGTCTACTTAAGGTCTTAAAAAAAAACCTGAGCTGAACCAAATAGTTATTTAATTGGAGACAAATGGGTTTATATACTATTGCAAAGTTTGGCCTCATAACTTAATTTCAGCCCACAAAACAAGCAAAAAAAAAAAAAAACCTTTCACATGACTTTAATCTGACTTGAGCTTCTTTTACTGTCACTATCTTCAGATCTCATAACTCAGAGGGTGTTAAATACAAAAAAGAACCAGAAACAAAAGGCTTCACAGTGGTGGATTCCTGGTGAGTTTCCTTGTTTTATTGTCATATTCCACTGTGGTTTAGTTGTTTGCAGATGTATAATGCAGGAATTAAAGCGACGCAACTTCATAAATGTTTAAATGTAAAACAGTGTCCCCAGAACTTGGCTTATAGCTCGGAGAGGAACACTTTCTGGGAATTACTGGATATGCAAAAACGTGCCATAAAGATAGCTGTTATGCTCAATATCTGACTGTATAGGACTTGTCTCAAGTGGGGGACATGTTAAACAGTACTTGGCAATAATAGGACAGACATGAATTATTCCTCTGTCATAACCTGTTTGCCTCCTTGGAAGAGAACCAAAAAGGACACATCCCAGTTTCCCCAGAGATCTAATAACAGTTTCTCACTAATAACTTCAATGTCAGAGCAAATCAATTCCATTTATTTAAATAGCACCAAATCACAACATAAGTCACCCCGAGGTGTTTCATAAGGGCAAGGTCGAGCCTTACCAACCCCTCCGAGCAAGCACACAGTGGTAATCTGAGATTTGGATTGTAGGAAGAAACCTCAAGCAGACCAGACTTGGAGGGGAGATCATCTGCTCTGGCTGTACTGCAGACAGAGATGACAACAGCAAATCAATTTTGTTTGTCAAATTTTAAAAGGCATCATCTCATGGCAATTCATGTAGCCTGCCTTGCTTCATCCATCACTAGGCTCAAACTCACAGTACCTGGAATGTGAGGCAGGTGAGGTTAAAACCCTAGGTCTCTAGCGTCTGTTGCTAGAATGTCTTTAGGCGTAGGATAGTGAGGCTTACTTCACTGCACAGCACCTCCTACTGGCTATCGTTGCATTTTCATACAAGTAAGTCGAGACTTTCGTCTGTATTACATGAATGACCCAACATTTCCCCAGGAGCAAGCAAGGCGACAGTGACGAGAAAAATGTCCCTTCTAACAGGAAGAAATCTCAAGCAGAACCAGACACAGAGAAGCGGCCATCTGTCCCCTGTTTACAATGGGGTACTCAGGTCAAAGCAGTTTCAGTCTTTTGTTCATGGTAATCAGTCATTCACGTCATCAGGAGAGTCGTCAGGAGAGCCGTCAGTCCCATCGTTAGGAGGGACAGCTGCCCTGTCATTAGGAGGGTGCTAACTAGAACACAATAGGTACTAATTAGAGCAATTGTTTAGTCACTAGCCTATAGCAGTCTGCCTCTCGGTAGGAGGGGGTCTGGTTAGGATTAAAACTCCAGCTTTTGGGGCTTCTGTTATTCTTTTCTACAAGAGTCAAGACAGAAGTCAGACTACCAGAGCAAGAATTTTAGCTGAGGAAGCTTCTGCGATTCAGCGAAACGTCCTCGTGCCAAGCAACCAAGTCCAGTCAAAGATTCAAGCTTCTCTACTATCAAAATCATGGAACCTCTCACCACTTGTAGGCCCAATGTACCTGCCAAGTTTGGCATGAATGTAGGCATTTTTTTTTAACTTAGAAACCAAGGCAATCGCAATAGCATACGCCACTTAAAGGTGACGTTCAAAAAAGACAAGAAATTCAGCAAAAAAATAAAAGAAGCAGTTTCTACACCCGTATTTGAATTTTTCAAAGACATTAGAATAGGACAGTTTGTTTTTTGCTTCTTGCGGTTGGGGGGTGGGGGGTGTTACTATCCAACCCTGGAAAGGAGCAATTGCTGAGAAAATAATGGCTATTGTTTGACAGAAGGGGGTGTAGGTTTGATAAGAAAGTGACAGGAAGTGCCGTGAGAGCAGGCGGGAAGTATTTAGGGAATGATTTTGTAGGTTTTTAATTAATATCTAGGTATGGTCGTGGGACTTTGAGAGAAGAAGAAAAACAAAAGACGACGTGATGCTGCAGGGCTTAGACGGGAAAAAAATCCCAAGCTGCTGAATGAGGGAGTGCTGATGTCATTCTACAAACTTCCTCCTAGTTGTTGGAGGTTCTGGCAGGCATCAGCGGGAGCTGCCTGCGAGTTCCAAAGAGGCTGCGTCGAGGAACGAAGCGCCGCCACGTCTCGGTGGCACTTTCTTTGTCTGCATCTGAATCCCCATTTCTAATTAACATGACAGCGTGTCTTAATTAACCTGCACCACTCCGACAGCGTTCCGACCTTCACGGCTTCCCGATCCAGCGCCTCTGTGTGTATGTGTGTGTGGGGGGGGATCCAGTGGGACTGGAGTTCAGCCGTATCGCACGAACTGAGGTGTCAAACCCGATTGATGCCGACTGACACCTGAAGTGGATTCGGAGCCTTTGGTGAAGTTTCTGAAGAGTCGCTGCAGTTACAGAACCGAATCTGTCAGTTCTCCTGCTGCTGGAAGCAGCGTGCCAAAACTCCCCCACGGAAAACCCGACATTATCGAGACCTGAAAAAAAAATATCAAGAAAAATGTCACAACTTCGAGACTTAACCAGCATGTCAACCACACGAATGACTCCATGCCTCGATTTGGACCACAGGAGGTGGTGTTATCTTTCTCTTTTTATTAATTACCATTGTTATGCAAACTGTGTAACGTCAACAGACTCCTTGTTTTCAAAAGCGGTGCCATTACAAGCCCAGAGGCGAGTCCCTAAAAGTCAGAACCCTCCAGCGGTGAGTCATCAGGCCACTAAAGCTCAGTGACAAAAAATTTCAAAATCATCACGCTGGCAACAAAATACAAGCCAATTCTGTTTTCTGATTGGACTCAACGTTCCGCACACGTGCATTACCTTTTGGAAACGGGACATTTTCTTATCTACGTTTCACTCTGAGAAGCCTTTTTTTAATCTTGTACATGTTTACATTGTATCTTGCATTGCCCTAAAAGAGAAACAATATTAAATGTATTCTTTGTTCTTTAGAATGGCTGAGTTTTGTTTGTATGCTTTGAGTCACGCGACACTGCTGATAAAGTTAATAAAATCGTAGAAGAAGAAGAAGTTCAGAGATTAAAATCCTCTGGGCCATACTAAAATACGAAATGGGGAGAAATGTGGACTGGTAATCATGAAATGGGGTAAAATGTAACGAAATGGAGCAGAGTGAACCAGACTGACTCCAAATAATTACTTTTATTGAATTGTTTGGCTTTTGTTGTTTTGTGAGATGCGTTCAGTACATGTAGGGGCAGATGCGCCATCTGGGGTTCAAGAGATGAAACTTCAGTCAGTTGCTCAGTCTGCTCCATGTTGTAACGTTTTACCCCTATTTCGTTATTAGTCCCCATTTCGCAAAAAAAAAAAAAAAAAAATGAAAGTACTTAATTGAATCATATTTGGAGTCAGTCCGTTCCATTTCGCTACGTTTTACCGTCATTTCGTTATTATCAGTCCCCATTTCGCTCCATTTCTCTTAAAAATAGTTCAATAACAGTACTTAACTGAATCATATTTAATCATATTTGGAGTCAGTCCAATCTATTTCGCTACGTTTTACCCTCATTTCGTTATTATCACTCCCCATTTCGCTCCATGTCTCTTAAAAGTAATTCAATAAAAGTACTTAATTGAATCATATTTAATCATATTTGGAGTCAGTCCGCTCTATTTCGCTACGTTTTACCCTCATTTCGTTATTATCACTCCCCATTTCGCTCCATGTCTCTTAAAAGTAATTCAATAAAAGTACTTAATTGAATCATATTTAATCATATTTGGAGTCAGTTCGCTCCATTTCGCTACGTTTTACCCGCTACGTTTTACCCTCGTTTCGTTATTGTCACTCCCCATTTCGCTCCATGTCTCTTAAAAGTAATTCAATAAAAGTACTTAATTGAATCATATTTAATCATATTTGGAGTCAGTCCACTCTATTCGCTATGTTTTACCCTCATTTCGTTATCACTCCCATTTCGCTCCATGTCTCTTAAAAGTAATTCAATAAAAGTACTTAATTGAATCATATTTAATCATATTAGAGTCAGTCCGCTCTTTTGCTACATTTTACCCTCGTTTCTTTATTGTCACTCCCCATTTCGCTCCATGTCTCTTAAAAGTAATTCAATTGAATCATATTTAATCATATTTAGAGTCAGTCCGCTCTTTCGCTACGTTTTACCCTCGTTTCGTTATTGTCACTCCCCATTTCGCTCCATGTCTCTTAAAAGTAATTCAATAAAAGTACTTAATTGAATCATATTTAATCATATTTGGAGTCAGTCCACTCTATTTCGCTATGTTTTACCCTCATTTCGTTATTATCACTCCCCATTTCGCTCCATGTCTCTTAAAAGTAATTCAATAAAAGTACTTAATTGAATCATATTTAATCATATTTAGAGTCAGTCCGCTCTTTTGCTACATTTTACCCTCGTTTCTTTATTGTCACTCCCCATTTCGCTCCATGTCTCTTAAAAGTAATTCAATTGAATCATATTTAATCATATTTAGAGTCAGTCCGCTCTTTCGCTACGTTTTACCCTCGTTTCGTTATTGTCACTCCCCATTTCGCTCCATGTCTCTTAAAAGTAATTCAATAAAAGTACTTAATTGAATCATATTTAATCATATTTAGAGTCAGTCCGCTCTTTCGCTACGTTTTACCCTCGTTTCTTTATTGTCACTCCCCATTTCGCTCCATGTCTCTTAAAAGTAATTCAATAAAAGTACTTAATTGAATCATATTTAATCATATTTAGAGTCAGTCCGCTCTTTTGCTACATTTTACCCTCGTTTCTTTATTGTCACTCCCCATTTCGCTCCATGTCTCTTAAAAGTAATTCAATTGAATCATATTTAATCATATTTAGAGTCAGTCCACTCTTTCGCTACGTTTTACCCTCGTTTCTTTATTGTCACTCCCCATTTCGCTCCATGTCTCTTAAAAGTAATTCAATAAAAATACTTAATTGAATCATATTTGGAGTCAGTTCGCTCCATTTCTTTACATTTTACCCCCATTTCATGATTATCAGCCTCCATTTCACCCCATTTTGTCCATTTCATATTTTAGTATGGAAGAAAGCCTCCTAACTAAACGGACAGGGGGAACAACGATAAAACGCCTCAAAAAGTGAGGTGAAGATCGACAACTGCAATGGTCGCAGTTAAACTGCAAGTCTTCATCATTACAATGGACAAAAACACATTCCACAAGTGGTTTTACAGTTTGAAATGTATGCAGTAGTTTTAGTAGTGGCTTTCGGGGTTGTGTGTGACCAGAACATGAGGAATATGGGGAGTAAGCAAGATGACAAATAGCTGGCTACTAAATCTGACCTTAGACTGGATTAAGTTGCTCTTCATTCCAGAAGGGCATGCAAGTTTACTCATTTATTTATTCTGCATGTTATCTCACTTTATGGAAATTTACCCGAATTTGTTCCATGGTGAAACTGTTCAAAGCTGCAGTGTGTAAGATTTAGTGTCACCTAGTGAAGTTGAAGAGGGTCTCAAACATGCTAGCAAAGAGTAAACAGTGTATAGGTTGAGTGTTTTGCATTTTATGTCACTGCGGAGCCTTACTCAGCAACCAATCAGATGGAGTAAAACTATTAACTAATGTGAGAAGAAGTTTGTTTTTTCTGTTTCTCTCTCCAGCAGCCACTCAAAGAGTGGCTCACAGATCACTGGTGGCTTGAGTGACCCCTAGTGGTCCCCGAGTATATTACTAAAATATCACATTTTAAATAATATTCTAACTTCCAGTGTTTATCAAACTTTAAAAATGACCCCAAAGTCTAATAGACAGTAATATACTTGGGTATATCACGTATTCAGCAGACTGTTTTTGGATATTTGGAGAGTTAGGTGATTTGAGATTTTTTTTTAGTTTGTTAAGTGTCCCTTGGTCTGAAAAAGTTTGAGAAACACTGGTCTACAATCAGCTGATATGACACACAATCTATTACTATTGAAAAACAAAACAAACCCCTCATCTATGATAAAGTGAACAGTAGCTCTGTTCCTGCGAAGGGTGAGTGCTTTTTATCACGTTTGATGTCATAGGAACAAATCACACAAGGAAAACATTTTAAGAACACAGCAGAGGTGCTAGGATAAATTCTTTCACTGCATTCTCTCAGATATTTTCTGTTAGAAAGACAAATAAATAATACGCCATATGGACATGGGGCCTAAATACTGCACACTGTAGCTTTAACACAGACTGTAATCAAATCATGATCATGTTTCCCTGGTGGATCAGTGCTTGATAGGACCAGTGTCACATGAAATGGGCCATCCTTCACCACTGACCTCTTTGGTGCTCTTTTTATGGCTACATTCAAGCTGAATGAACATCTGGTGCAGCGACTGACAATTCTTTTTCCCCAGCAGTTTTCTGGCTGTTTGGAATCACTGACATTCACACCCACTTTAATTTCACCCCCAGGCTTATCTTAAAAATTGATTACCACAACTGGATTGGTGTAATAATTGCTACTGTTATACAACAGCATGACGAGCCCTTTTGATTTAATGATATTATACGGCTATATTGCTTCATTTAGTGTGTAATGCAAGACAGGTTGCAGTTAAATATAATATGAACATAATTATGAAGTGAACTATCATATATATACGTATATATACACATATATATACACACACACACACACATATATATATATATATATATATACATACATATATATATATATATACATACATACACACACACACACACACACATATATATATATATACATACATACACACACACACACACATATATATATATATATATATATATATACATACATACACACACACACACACACATATATATATATATATACATACATACACACACACACACACACATATATATATATATATATACATACATACACACACACACACACACATATATATATATATATATATATATATATATATATATATATATACATACATACACACACAAACAGCAGTAATTAGGGTCTGTTCAAATAAATATGCCTGGACATGAAATTCAAATAACCCATCTGCAAGTTTAAAATGAACACGAAATATTAAAAATAAACAATATCAAATAAAATGTAATACTAAATATTACAAATAAAAATGAATATTAAATTAACTTTCATATTAAATCAAATTAAATAAATATTCAGCCATGATGGCAATAAATAAATAAAATAAGGTCTTCATCTCATCTTCAATTGTTTTAAAGTTATTCTTTGCATTGACTGAGGTAAATATTGCACACGTTTACCACCGTAGGGATCTGCACCATGCTTCACAATACATTTAATGACATTTTAGCATATTTAATGGAGACAAGAAAAGTTTTCCTGTGGTGTCTTCTGATTGCCCCGGACACTTACAATCTAAAGCTGTTTATCCAGTGACCGCTTGAATGATTCCAACTAAATACTGAACTGAATAATGTCATTTTAGTTCCATGGGAAAATCTGAACCCAAATCAGTTGAAAAAATTGGTTTCATAAAAAATGTCAGCGGTCCCCTTTAAAGGCAGAAGATAATGTGCTGCATTTCATCTGTGCCGTCTTTTCCCACAGTTTCATTGGCAGAAATTTCCATATCTGCAGATGCAGAAAATAAACTTAGGCTTTTATCATCAGAAACAATGTTGTCCCAGTATAATCAGAATTTATATATATGAAGCTGCATGCACTTTGTGGGTCTTGTTCCGTGAGCTGCAGCTGGTCCTGTATGCAGTAAAACATGATTTGTGAGTGTGTGAGGAGGCTGAGAGCATGAATGAAGATGAAGGAGCTCTCAGAGCCTCAGTTCCTAAAGACAAAACATTTATCATTGGTGTCTGAAGCATTGTATAGAATATGCTCGTACCTCTGCCCCAAAGAAGAAAAAAGGGGGAAAAAAAGGTTGAAAAAGTTTTAACAGTTACTGCATAATTTATCTGCCTGTTCTCAATAGATTGACTATACTGTGCCATAGTTTTATTTTTTTTTTAATTCATTTTCCATGACTTAGTAAGACTTTAGTATGATTTCATCAGCTCATCATGTGAAATACATTACATCATAGCTTCTGTTTCTATAATAAAATACCAGATTTATAGCTTAGCCTACTAACTATAATTTAATTTTATTACTAGTCTACATACTAAATTACCTACACTACAATCTTCTCCTGTATTAATATTTAGGTTTTAATAACTACTCCTGTATATTATATAGTACCATATTTATTGTATATGTTGTTTATTACCCTTAATATTTAAATATAGTTATATATATGATGTCTTATCTTTCTTATGTCTTATTATTTATTATTATATATACTTTTTTCTTGAGCCGCTTGGGTGGTAGGGAGAGTTCCCATGGGATAAAAAAAGCTTTTCAACCTACCATCCCTGGTTCTCAAGACCAGGCATCTAAGTAGCTCTACTCTACTCTTCTATTTTACTCTTCCTTTTTAGATATACCTTAGTATACTAGCATAGTTCCACCTCAGAATTGGAATATAATATATAAGATATACCTTACTGATTTTTCAATAGTTGGTGCCTCGAAATTTCTACAAATACAAATCCAGGGCCGCCACAAAGAAAAAAATCAATGGAGCCGCCACTGCAAGCGATGTCCTGAAATTAAAAAAAAAAAAAGTACTTGACTACAAGATTCAAATCAATTTCAATGGCAAAGACCTGACTTTAAATTTAAACTCAGTGCTGAATTCACTGAAATTACTTTGTAAAATCACTCAGGAGTTTGGATTCTTTAGTCTGTTAATTTGGAGAAGATGTTGTGGTGAGTTTAAAACTAAATTAAAAACAACTCACAAGAATACAAATATGAAAATCTTCCTTTTAGCTGCAGATTTCAGACCAGACGTGACATTTGTTCAAACAACTGGAAAGTTTATTGATCACAATCATCCGACTCACAGTGAACAGAATTCACACACAAACATGGAAACTGCTGTTACAACTGACAGAGGAGAGAAAAAAAAAAAAGACAAAATACACATCTGCAGAGTACTTCAAACACTGACAGATATTGCAGTTTTCCTACTGGTGCAGGTCAACGTGAACACTGCAGCGATTCAATGCTGGTCTACTGTTGGTCCCCATGTTCGGTCAGAGTGAACACATGAATTTGTGCAATAACAGGAAGTACTCAGAGCTGCAGACAGAAGACGACAACTGCAAATTAGAGAAGCAGCAAAGTACAAAACAGGAATTCATCCTCACACAGGTAATGGACACATGAATATGAAATTACAGGAACGGTAACATTCACAGAGCCTGTGGTGCATTCTGGAGCTTGATGCAAAAAAGGACAAAAATTGAGATTTTCATTAAAATCCACTGTGTTAAAAATAAAAATTTGCAAGGAAAAAAAAATGCTGAACAAGTGAATTTGTAACAACATTTTCTGTCTTGATCAATCAGTCTGGTCCAACATTGATTGATTAAAGCCCTAAACAAATAAATACAAGAATTTACAAGCAAATTTTACAATGTACAACAAAAGGGAGGTGGGCAAAATACTGAATAAAAGCAATGATTTTTGATTTGGTCTGAGCACAAACATGGCTAAGTCTCAAAGAGCCAAAAACATTTACAGGATTACAATCAGTAGCTTTATAAAGTGACATTTAGCATTACGGCATTCAAACTATATATAATGGTTAATAACGTGAAAGACACAGCGCTCCTGAACACACCAGATTAAAAAGAAAAAAAAAAGGCTGGAATTCAGGGATTTTCAATGAAAGAGTTTATATCTTGCACCCTAAAGCAACAAATCTTGATTGTGTGCTGCAATATCTGTTATTGCTGCTGCAAGATACAAGAAACCCTCGAAATTCTCACTTAGGTTTTCTTAGAAAATAAGGAAAAAAGGTTTGGATAAATGTTTCCCATCCTTGGTTTATTTAATTCAAGCACACAAATAAAAAATAATTTACCATCTCTAAAAGCATAAATTAAACATTCACGTGTGAGTTAACACTTCAAGCATGAAGCAGCGTAATGGAACTGTGGGACAAAAAAAAAACAAAAAACACGTGAAACGTCATTGTAAGCCCCCCCAAAAAAGAAAAATCCCCACAAGGCAAATTCCAAAGCAGCACAGGTTTGAGCCCCATTTCTTAAAACGCCTTCTTGGCTTCATGTCCTGCATTAAACTATGGCTTATTGTGGAGCTTTCCACACATTACGTATAAGGTGAAATTATCAGGAATTTTATTTTAGGTTTTTTTTTTAATATTATGCATTGAAATTAAGGAATGGGAATCTTACCCCCACATGTGAACAAGACCCCGAGATACTCTCCCCTGTCACAGAAGGGGCAATCCAACCTTTTCTGGCAGAGAACTGTGGTCTCAGTTGCTTCACAATCTGCCTCAAACCTGGTCAGTGCACATCAGCCAACAAAAACCACATCATCATCTGCATAAAGTAGAGTTGTAATTCTGAGGTCACCATACAGGAAACCCTTCAGTCCCTGACTGTGCCTTGAAATCCTGATCATGAAAAATCACAAATAGGATTGGTGGCAAGGGACAACCCTGGTGGACACTGACCATGAACAGGTCTGACGTACTGCCAAGAATGTGGACACAACTCCTATTTTGGTTGTAGAGCAACTGGAATGCATGTTTCAGAGGTCCCAGTACCCTGCACTCTTACAGTACCGCCGCCCCCCCCCCAACCCACAGGACACCTTGAGGGTCATACACAAAGCTGAGCCACAAGGACGGCTTCTCAATTTACCAGTCCATTTACACTTCTGTCCTCAACTATGTCATGAGCTTTGGGTACTAACTGTTAGAACAAGGTCATGGATACAAGTGGAAGAAATGAGGTTCTTCTTTTGGGTATTTGGGCTTACACTCTGGGACAGGATGAGAAGCTTGAATATCTGGGAAGGACTTTGGATAGAGCTGCTGCTCCTTCACATCGAAAGGAGCCAGCTAAGGTGCATCGCACATCTGCTGAGGATGTCCCCTGGTTACCTCTCTTGGGAGGTTTTCCAGGAAGGCCCAACTGGAAGGAGGCTCCAGGGAAGACCCAGGAATGTGTCCAAATCCCACAGAAAGTTTTATTCTTGGCCAAGGATAGGGAAATATGGGACAAGCTGTTTGGTCTGCTGGCACCACTACCGGGACCTGGATAAGTGGCAGAAAGTGAATGAATGAGTGACATATTTAAAGTATGAGCTTTTAAAACTTGCTTTTCCTCAAAGTTTCCTTGACTGATTTCTGCAGTGCCACTCAGACTGGTTATTTTACAGCTGTTTTTGAATTATTGGTCACACCCAGACATTTAGCGTGCATGATATTGTCCTTGCTCATGGAGGATTAAAAAAAACAAAAAACAAAAACTGGCAAGAATATTTATTCAGTGAATATTTCTGGACAAATCCAGGAGCCAATGTCAAGGTTTAGAATTATTATTTATTTTTCAGGATATCTCTGACACCAGTCAGGCTTGAGATTCAACAGAAAGCTCATTTTGACCAATAAATCATTTGTAATCAAATGTTATGATGCCATTATGATAACATCATGAAGATCTCATAACTGTCCAAACACCACATTATCCAGGACAACAGGCCCAGAGAGGTGATCCAAAGTGTATATTGATTATCTAATCACTTGGCATTATTTGGTATAATTTGATGATGTCATCAAAACATGAAGTGAGATCACTTTTGTCTGAAAAATACATCATCATCATCATCATCATTATTGTATGTGTCGGCCTCCTTTGATGGCTTTTTCCCCCCCAAGTATATTTGAAATTATTGCTGCTTGTTGCGGAATAATGTCAATCACAGGCAAAGGCAAATTAGCAACAGCCAATGAGAGCGCAAGTAGAGCGCTAAATGAGAATTTGTTATTTTAAACTGGTTTTACGATGAAAACTGCAATTAAATGCCAGAGGTGTGTTTCGGGAACAAAGGGGGCATCGTTTCACAAAATGAGAAAAGTGAAGCGTATTCATAGCTTTGTAGTCCTCACAACGCTGACTGTAATGTCCTAAATTTTAAATAGAAGTTCTTCCTCGCTGCACACTCGCTTTGAAGGGAGCGGCAGCGTTGTAACGGCTGATCTGTTTCCCACAGTGAGTGAGCGTGTAACTGAACTCGAAGTACTTCAGTGGCTAAAAGAAGAATGGCCTCAGAGCGATGTGCACAATGTGCACTCTAAAGCTGCAGTCACATTGTCACAAGACTTTTTTTTTGCACGTTTATGCCCTTTAAATCGAATCAAATCAATTTTATTTATATAGCGCCAAATCACAACAAACAGTCGCCCCAAGGCGCTTTATATTATAAGGCAAAAGCCATACAATAGTTACAGAAAAACCCCAACGGTAAAACGACCCCCTATGAGCAAGCACTTGGCGACAGTGGGAAGGAAAACTCCCTTTTAACAGGAAGAAACCTCCAGCAGAACCAGGCTCAGGGAGGGGCAGTCTTCTGCTGGGACTGGTTGGGGCTGAGGGGAGAGAATCAGGAAAAAGACATGCTGTGGAAGAGAGCAGAGATCAATCACCAATGATTAAATGCAGAGTGGTGCATACAGAGCAAAAAGAGAAAGAAACACTCAGTGCATCATGGGAACCCCCCAGCAGTCTAAGTCTATAGCAGCATAACTAAGGGATGGTTCAGGGTCACCTGATCCAGCCCTAACTATAAGCTTTTTCAAAAAGGAAAGTTTTAAGCTTAATCTTAAAAGTAGAGAGGGTGTCTGTCTCCCTGATCCGAATTGGGAGCTGGTTCCACAGGAGAGGAGCCTGAAAGCTGAAGGCTCTGCCTCCCATTCTACTCTTACAAACCCTAGGAACTACAAGTAAGCCTGCAGTCTGAGAGCAAAGCGCTCTATTGGGGTGATATGGTACTATGAGGTCCGTAAGATAAGATGGGACCTGATTATTCAAAACCTTATAAGTAAGAAGAAGAATTTTAAATTCTATTCTGGAATTAACAGGGAGCCAATGAAGAGAAGCCAATATGGGTGAAATATGCTCTCTCCTTCTAGTCCCTGTCAGTACTCTAGCTGCAGCATTTTGAATTAACTGAAGGCTTTTCAGGGAACTTTTAGGACAACCTGATAATAATGAATTACAGTAGTCCAGCCTAGAAGAAATAAATGCATGAATTAGCTTTTTAGCATCACTCTGAGACAAGACCTTTCTAATTTTAGAGATATTGCACAAATGCAAAAAAGCAGTCCTACATATTTGCTTAATATGCGCATTGAAGGACATATCCTGATCAAAAATGATACCAAGATTTCTCACAGTATTACTGGAGGTCAGGGTAATGCCATCCAGAGTAAGGATCTGGTTAGACACCATGTTTCTAAGATTTGTAGGGCCAAGTACAATAACTTCACTTTTATCTGAATTTAAAAGCAGGAAATTAGAGGTCATCCATGTCTTTATGTCTGAAAGACATTCCTGCAGTTTAACTAATTGGTGTGTGTCCTCTGGCTTCATGGATAGATAAAGCTGGGTATCATCTGCGTAACAATGAAAATTTAAGCAATGCTTTCTAATAATACTGCCTAAGGGAAGCATGTATAAAGTGAATAAAATCGGTCCTAGCACAGAACCTTGTGGAACTCCATAATTAACCTTAGTACGTGAAGAAGACTCCCCATTTACATGAACAAATTGTAATCTATTAGATAATATGATTCAAACCACTGCAGCGCAGTGCCTTTAATACCTATGGCATGCTCTAATCTCTGTAAGAAAATTTTATGGTCAACAGTATCAAAAGCAGCACTGAGGTCTAACAGGACGAGCACAGAGATGAGTCCACTGTCTGAGGCCATAAGAAGATCATTTGTAACCTTCACTAATGCTGTTTCTGTACTATGATGAATTCTGAAACCTGACTGAAACTCTTAAAATAGACCATTCCTTTGCAGATGATCAGTTAGCTGTTTTACAACTACCCTTTCAAGAATTTTTGAGAGAAAAGGAAGGTTGGAGATTGGCCTATAATTAGCTAAGATAGCTGGGTCAAGTGATGGCTTTTTAAGTAATGGTTTAATTACTGCCACCTTAAAAGCCTGTGATACATAGCCAACTAATAAAGATAGATTGATCATATTGTTAATCATACTGATCTTTATTGTATGGAACGTGACGTGCACCACACAGGAAGTTCAACGGTTCTTGAGTTGTGCATGCAGCAAAGGAGCGTGAGAAAGGACATCCACCCAGGAAACCATCGTTTTCAAAAAGTGAGCACCGAAGGTTATGGAAAGGAAGTGATGACAGATGCATATCACCAAAGAAGACCTCCCCCAAAAATATCTGAAGCAAAAATATCTGTGACCAACTTCAGAGTCCTCACAAACCTAACCTGTGCTGTAAAACAGCTTTTGCAAAAAGAGAAAAAGGATGCAAGACATGAACACGGTTTGTGTTCAGTCTGCAAGCCAAGTGTCTGTCTCAAAACCTCCACAGAGGCACTGTGATGTCAGCGGGCACTTTCTGCTACATTTGATGGTCACATGAAGTAAGTTATAGTTTCTTCATTGGGTGTTGACCACTACGCTCCTGGAGCAGAAGTTAAAGCCAAAAGGAACAGACAGATGTGTATCTCATGGGCAAGCACATGCAACAGTCATATAGTGCCTTGTGAGCCACCGGTATCAAAAGCTGCAATTACGTACGCTGCACCAGTAATTCACATTTTTAATTTTACACTGCAATCATGCGCCAATCAGAGGAACAAAGGGTTTTTTTTTTTTAAACTGTGTACGCAACACATTAGCACGAAAGGATGAGTAAAATGTTGGCTATCATCAGCTGATTGAAAACCAATGGCAACCATTGGTTTTCAATCAGCAGTTCGGCAATTTACCCAGAACACCATCACAGATTAGCAATAAACGCGTCATCTTTCGGAACAACAATTCAACATAGCTGCAATTATAAGCTAGAAGTGACACAAATGTGTCTGTGCCAAAACCATACAGGTCCAATTTTCCCCAAATGGAGCAAGAAATTAGTTTCCAAACATGACTCCAAAGCTGTCGGTTTTGGTGTAAAAATAGTTTAAAGTCTGGAGTAATTCTAGATAATGTGTTTAACATTGGAAACAACAAGTACTGAGATAAGTATTGTATTGTGGTATCCAACTGTGTGAACCAATGCCATGCAAAACCCTCAAGGCCATGAAAATGTGAACACACTGAGCAGAATTACAAAAAGGTTGTGGCAGATACAGCAGAAGATAACTTCTAAAAGGTACACCTGGGTGGTTGATAACCAGGATGCAAGGCGGTTCCATAGTGTGGTAGATGCGGCGATGTGCAACACCATCACGTGCTGCCAGACTTTACCTGACAGATTTGTGGGTTTTGAAACCATATTGTCAGAGTTTGGCTGAAAGAATCTTTTGCTGGTGAAAAGCCTCAAATATGCACTTGGAGTTTAAGTCTCCTTACAAAAAGTAACACCAAAGTTGTGTGCTTATTCTCCAGTATACATTCTACACGGTTGTCATGAAGTTGTAGAACGAGTCGCTTCTCTTGGCAGTAGCATTCAGGTTTCTAAGAAATCAATAGATACGTATCTGGGAGGAGCTTATGGAGCGATGAGGTCAGAGGATGGGTGTGGAGTGATGCCGATGTGTTTGTAGGAGAATGAAAGTCTACGTTTTCAGGGCCCTAATGATTAGTCTTATTGTGTGGTTGGAAAACAAACTAACCAGTGACAAAGTCAGCATCACACGGGACAACACAACAGGACGCTACACATCATGATCAGGATTTGTCTGTTTGTGTCCGGTGCTTTTAGCTTCTGTGCACAATAGTCACGATAACGTGCAACTTGAGGAAACAGTAGATGCTACTGCTATTGCTTCTTGATTTCTAAACTATCCATAGCAGTTTTTGTCATTCATTGTTCAGTAAACTGCAACAAAAAAGCAGTTCAACCATAGACTGTGGTTCACGGTCTATGGACTACAGTTTGCCACCAGTAATGCCTAGACTATGAACATTACTGATGGCCGAGCTGGAAAACGACCAGAGGCCAAGGGGAGGCCCACATGTCACCTGGCTGTGGTGGATGCTATACAAATCATGAATGTTTATGAGTGCAATGGTAGCAAAGGTAACTCGGTAACTCGGCTGGGCCTCGTTGAATGGAACATTCCATCTTTCACCTCATGAAATATTTGTTCCATTGAATGAATGAAAAACATTCATTATTTGTTTTATATAACACCTAAAATAGATCCTTGTCAATTGATATTTTATTAATTTATAAACAAGAGAAAAGGGAGTTGCGCCCTTCTTGATGCTACAGTGTCTGCCATGGCTCGGTAGTGAGACCTAGATGCCCCGTGTCACCCAGGTGTCATCTGACAGAGCCCGCTGTTGCCCAGTGCCCCCCCTTGCAAGCCCAGAACTACACAGCACTGCCTCCAGCAAACACTGCTTTCTCAGGACTCCCCTGACTCGCTTTCAAGCCCCCTCGGCGGATCTAGCCTCCCTGTCTGTTACCCAGTGAGCCTGAGCGCTGGGCTGCTGTTTGTTTTAAAGTGTCATCGCTGCTAGTGTGAGCGCACGGCGGTGTATAATAGCACAAAATGTATAGAACCAAAATTGGATGGTAAATGGAACACAACGGCAAATGGTACAAGGAATCCATATCACGTGACATACAAACCACCAATCAAATGACAAGGATGTATTCAGGTGTTATATAAACTGCTACTGTTGGGAGGTGGGGATGGACCGGTGGTCTGTCTAGATGGATCCAGAGCAGTACTGTCACGTGGTGGATGCAATGCCATGTGCTGCCAGTGCTTGCTCCCAGACCTGACCTTCTCCACTGAGTGAACAAAGTCATCATTATTCATCATTATATCATCATTATTTGCTAATGTGGTATTGGGGATGGTGAGAAAACAGAATGTGACACATCCACAGGTAAGAAATGAACCTCATGGGTTAAGGCAGGAGGCTGTGCTGTATCTGCGGTGGCTGTGATTCCCATGGCAACAATCCTTTGAATTTATTGTTGTTAGGAGCTATTTCTTGAGGAGCTATCAGTTCATAAGAGCTCACAGTGTACTAGACAACTATCGGTATAGTTAGGGAAAATAATTCACATTTTTTCACACACACACAAAAAAAAAAAAAAAAGAAAGAAAAATTGCCCTGAGGAGAATCCAATTGCAACTTTCCTTGTTATCCTCTCTGGGGAGTTTCTGAGAGGCCAACACTGATTTCAGTGCAACATTGTGCACTGCAGAGCGAGCAGCTTACCAACGGAGCTACCACCAATGGTTGCAACAAAACTACCATAATGGTAAATTAATTTAATATACAACGGTCGTTACAGTCCTAAGTAATACTCGGCACTGCCTTGTTCCTCTGAACACATCATTCACAGATAACTAATCCATTCTAATGCAGCAGAGCTCTGTATCACACAAATCCTGATGCTGCGAGTGTGCTTTTAACTTGTTGAAAGGAAATGTTGCGCTTTTACAACTTTAGTCATATTAAATATTTGTTCGCACTCAAGTCTTTGAGTACTGATCTTTGACAGGTGTTGTCTGAGAGACATCCCATTTTCATGAAACCACTGTAAAAGTTTAACAGGGCACCTTGCAGTAGAGCTCAAAATAAATGCAAAAGTGCATTTCTCCAAACTGTGAAACTGCAAAATGCAGTAACTAACGTGGCCATGCATTTACTTACAGTACATGTATTTAAGGTGATATTACATTAATACAGAGACGTAGTTACTGAGCACTATATTTGCCATAAACTGACTGGCGATAACGTATAAGACCAGCGCAGGAGTGATACTGAAAAAATAAAATAAAATAGCTTTTGGCCATCAATCAAGTCATAATGTAATTAATGTATTAGCATTCAAAGGTGAGCTGAACCCCCTGCAGGGGCCAAAAGAAAATAAAGAAAAAAAAAAAAGAAACAAAACCTGTTCAAGAGTCTTAAAACTCAGTGCGGCGCTTCTCTACTTTGGTGAGCCACAAATTTACACTGCTGCTCCATCACAAGCCATCTATAGTGACAAAGAAATGTCCCCAAAATGGACAATAGTGTCACACAATCCAAACTTATAAACTCTTGTGCAACTGCAGTGTATTTCACCTGTTTCACAAAGAGATTAGTATAATTTGTACTCAGTTATAAGACAAAACTAGAGTAGAATTGTATCACCTTAGCAACAAAGCTACATTAGTTAGCTAGCTAGCTAGCTAGCCAGTGCAGTCACTATAACCAGCAAACCTGCTAGCTTTACCAAACAGCACATTATGTGTGAACTCATTTATGAGCAGCTATTGTTTTCTGCTAACACATGTTCAGATAACTACCCAGATATTGATTTTACTACACAATTTCACTTAGCAGATGTAACATTAAGCATGTATCATGATTAGCTTCACACTGGCAACACAATAGCGGCTGCAACACCCACAAAAGCCACTAGGTTACCGTCTTCCAGCACAAACAATTCACAAGGATGCAACTTCCTAATGTAATCGTCGCTTTAGCAGAAAATTTACACTGGATTGACTAAGTATTAACATCGCCTGAGGAAGCTATTATTGAGACATTTAGCCCCAGAGTGACTCATCTGCTGCTGCAGAAATGGGTGAACAAAATGGCTCAACAAGGAGGAGTTTAGAAACGTTTCAGTTATTTTCCTTCTCCCTCAAAGTGTGGGTAAATTTGAAGAGTAGGACTAGTTCTGGTGAAGGTCCCACTGGCTTCCACACTTTAAATGTCGTCTCTGCAGGGACACTGTGACAGCAAGTTTAAAATAAAAGCGTTCTTCCCAATGCAGCAGTGGGTACAGACTCTGGAAAAGGTCACGTGAAAGAAAATATCAAATCAAAGTACCAGAGTTCATGTTCCCTGAATGTAGACATTTCTTTCCCTGACTTGGGATTCCAAGGAGGACGCCTTCCCCTTACGTGCTGCGGTAGGTTTTAATGATGTCTTTGATCTGCCTTCTACAAATGGGACAGCAGGCGTTGGACATCTTCTTGAGTTTGAGGCCACAGGTGTAGCAGAGACACATGTGTCCACAGGCGTAGATGACTGTGTCCACGATGTTCTCGTAGCAGATAGAGCACTCATCAGACCAAGACCCATGGCTTGATGGGAACGTAGGCGACTTGGGGAGGCTGACTGGTGAATTTGGAGCTGTTCCTGTTATAAAATTGAAGAAAGAGAAACGTTCATTGAAGTTCTCATTGGAACTGGAAGAAGTACTAACTGATTACATAAATTTGCTCCATAACATAATATGCCAATATTTCTACATTGCATCAGTGAAGCCTATGGAGCAGTTAGAACAATAAACTCTAGACAACGTCTGCCCATCACAACATCATAGTTCCCACCCAGTTCCCGGTGGACTGATGGATTATCTGTTTCTGTACTACTTGTAGTACATTGTTCTCTGGGGGTACCTACCCCCTGCTGAACTGCAGTAACTTGCAGAGCACAAGCCTCCATTCAGGACCAAATCGGCAGTACCACTGCCCAAAGTGCTGGGAGTTTGAGGAGAGGAGGAAGGTGAGTTGGGATTTGATGAGGTCCGTGGATCCCCAAGATTAGTTGAACCTGTGATTGTGACAAATCAAAGCAGAAGCTTAGATTTTTTTTTTCTTTGCGCATTTGATTACTTCAATATGTAGTTATAAGAGAAGTACCAGAATATGGTGTACCTGTCTTTTGCTCTCATCCTTAAAGTTAAACTGAATGCCAAATCATACAATTAATCAAAATAAGATGACAAACAGTGTAAAGAGAAAATGCATGGCTGACAACAGTAGAAATACTCTGTTGGTAAAGTTAAAAACAACTTAATGGACAAGCAGGATCACAGATAAAAGTTATGGTCTACATCAGAGGTTTTGAATGCCAGAACATGCTGGTGGGATGTGGGGCACTTTGTGGGAGGTGTAGTGCAACATTTAGATTAGGGTTGGTACTGGCGATTGCTGCAGCACAACTGCCAGTTGACTGGTGCAGCCAGGACTCTGGTCTTCGCTCCAGGTTGTCCTTCGTAAAAATCTGTCATTGTGGACATTGTGAATACTGGATGATAAATGGTGGCTTACTGGCAACATTTCTATCACTACATGTTCTAACAATTCCTTGTTGCTGTATTTTATTTTGTTAGTATGGCAAAATCAGATGGGGGTGTCCGGGGTGGTTATGGTTAGGGTGGGAGGAAAGAGTAAGATTAGGTGATGGTTAAGGTTGGGTTCGGGGGTAGGAGTAGGGTTAGGACTAGTGAGTTAAAAAAAACCCTGTCACGAAAATTTGACTCATTTCGTCACGTTTCATCGTTTCTGCTTCAGACTTCACTCCAGTCATCATCTATCTCAGCGACAGATATCTGAAGCTTTTGTACACCAATCATTTCCACATAAATTCAGCATTATTTCATAATAAAAGACGAAGAAAGCGATCAGAGCGCAGCACCATCATTCCAAAACATCAGTAGCGACTCACCGATTATCGCCTCATTTCTGCTTAAAACTGTCTCGTTTCTACTTAGAAATGACTTTAGAATTATTTAAGAGGGGTTTTCAAAGTGTGGGAGAGTGAGCCCCCCTCAGAGAACAAATGAATAGCTGCGCCCCCCCCCCCCCGACACACATACAATTTCAACATCTCCGTGTGTTTCTTTTTTTCTTTTACACATCTTAAACATATTTTACAGCCTTTGTAAACATTTTAAACATATTTTTAAAAAACTTTGTATTCTTCTATGTTTACCTTTTGTCATATTTTAAGCATCTTTTTTTTAAAAAAAAAACATCTTTGTGTTTTTAAATGTCTTTGGCATAACTAACACATTTTTTAACA